>NC_133658.1:390864982-391167461 GCF_037893015.1 Macrotis lagotis | reverse complement strand
CAATATGTATTTTTCACCCAGTTCTTGTAAAAATGTTATATCTATATTTCATCTATATAGAGATATCTGTATCTATAATTATATCTTTATCTGTATATTTTTGTTTATATCATTTATATCTATATAATCTACATTAATATATACATCTATATCTTATCTCTATGCAGACCTTTATCTGAATCTAGTCATAAATCATTTATATCTATATCATATACATCAGTATCTGTATTTGTACTTACACCTTTATCTGTATCTATAGTCATATATCATCTGTATCTATACCATTTATATTTATACTATGAACATCCAACCTTTTAGCTCTTCTGGGCCACATCAGCTAAGCTAACAAAAACTTGTCAAGGACTGCATAGAGAATTTAATATTTATTTATGATAACAATGTAACCCATATTACCAATGAAAATTAATAATGTGATAAAGCATAATAAAAAGTAATAAAGTATAATAACAAAACATTTACTTTTTAAACAGAAACAAGAATATGACATTTTTTTAATGTGAAACTGAGCCTGCTTTTTTGATACCAGTGCATCTATATCTGGTTTGAAAGAAGTAGTAGTGATGTGAAGGATATTTTCAAGATGTTTGACTGAAATTTTTGTTCTATTTTTACTTTTTGTTTCATATAGGAAAATTGTTGCTCACAAATACATGTACTCCTCAAAAGAGACATCAAGAACATGTCATGTTTGTGAAAAGTCAGATACTTTTCCTTAGGTAGATACAACTTATAAAAGTCCAAGTAAGTCACTTGAATAAATTTTTCTTTCAGTTGCATTTCTGATTGTGACTCTATACATTCTATCTGCAAGTTTGTAATTAATGTATTGCTGTCAACTGAGAACAAAGTAGCAGATATACTGAAATGCAGTTGATGTTTTCTAAAATCTTGAAATCTATTCTCAAAGTCCTATATCAAAAAAGCAATTGATACTGCATATGACAAAGTTGTCTGTTGCAATTGTGATGAGTCATATAATGTTTTAAAATAAAGATCTTAATTGTTATATGCATATCTTTTTTAAAAAATCAAAAATGCTCTAGTGGTCTGTGAGACCACACAATGTTAGTTAAGTGAAAAAGTCAAACTAACCATTTAAATTAAGGGTTAAACTGGTCTGTGATGTTGCAATGTTGGCACATCAGCTCACCTGTTCCTGCGTTTTCTAGCTATCTGATGCAGGTGGCATGAATGGGCTTTGAGGGTATGGATATAGACCTATTCCTATATCTATGTCCATATCTCTGTTTTATCTATATTTTACCATTTACATCTATATCTGCATTTGTGCCTAAATCTTTATCTGAATCTGTATCTATATACATATTTATATCATATACATTGATAACTTATGGACATATTCATATGGACACATATATCTATAAATATATATGTATCATACATGTATATAATGCTATATAAAAATTTCTATAATTGCCAGCTAATTCTTCTTCAGTCTCTGACTATGTTTTAGTCAATAGTCCAGCAGTAGGTAGTTCTAGAAGGATAAAACAAACACTCAAATAAAAACTGTGTCTTGTTGAATAGAGCACACAGAGGGAACAAATTTGAAGAGAGGCATCCAGTTCTCAGATCCATGGGATCATTTGCACTGGACCCAAAATGCCTTCGAGAGCAAAGTTTGTGACTGTCTGACTCCAGAACTGGTTAACCTGTGGGGATATTTAGTAGATGAATTCTGTTCCACGATCTCTCTTTTACTATTCCCTGTGACGACACTGGCAGCTGCTGTTCATGGTCCCCTCCAGACAGAGAGCCAATCTCACAGTACCAGGGGAGACAATAAAAAAAATGCAAATTACCCAACACTGATTAATTTCACCAGCTGCTCTTCTTCCTCCGTAGTCAAAAGGTTGACCACTTGAGCTACAAGGCAGCTGTCCAGACTGGGGCTTTTCACAGGAATAGTCCTCTAGAACTAAGGACCTTTTTCCAGGTCAAGTCCTTTGAAGGAGCCAGCAGAGTGGATGGTGGCTTAAATGAAAAGAAGGGAGGGGGTGGGAGGGGTGGGAATGCTCTAGCCTATTCCTAGGTTTATGATTGGGTTTGCAACCTTTTTAGATTTCAGTTTATCTTTCTGACAGAGCTTTACCATAGACAGAAAGGGATGAAAAAAATTGATTGGAGGGAACCAGAATTAATTACTCACATTTAACCTTGACTTAGCACTTTATTTACAATAATCCTGGAAAGGAGGTAGTTCTAATGTTATTTCCCCCATTTTACAGATGAGGAAACTGAGATTTAGAGAGAGAGAAAGGGACAAATCCCAATACAATGTTCTCGGACTATAAGCGACATAGAAAACTAGGACAGAGATTTGACCTTAAAGAACAAAGAAATAGAAAAAAAAAGAAAAAAGAAAAGAAAAAATCAGAAAAGGAAAAAAAAAAAAGGATGGGGTTCATATAGGTGGCACAGTGGATAGAGCACTCACTGGCTCTGCAGTCCAGATGACCTGAGTACAACTTCAGCCTCAGACACTTACCCTGGACAAGTCATTCAACTTTATTTGCCCCAGTTTCCTCATTTGTAAAATGAGCTGGAGAAGGCAATGACAAACCATTCCAATATCTTTGCCAAGAAAACCCCAAATGGGGCCACATAGAGTCAAACATGACTGAAAAAGGTTAAATAACAACATTTAAAATTAAGCACTTAAACTCAGCCTTGACTATGGCTAGGGACTCCTTGAGTCAGGGCTGAGTGCAAAGATCTTGTGCTATAGAAATGGGAGGTGATGTCCTGTTTTGGGAAAGGCAAGCATGCCCTGCCAGTTGCAGTCTTCTGACCCTAAAGCCAGTGTTCTTTTCACTCTACCAAATAGAACTAGAGGGCAGAAATATTAATCTATACATAAAGATCCCCAGGGATGCATATTGCTTTCATCTTAAAATATAAGCCTACTTGTGTTTTATTGTATTTTTATTTGTTTTATTAAACATTTACCAATTACATATTAATCTGGTTCTGCTTATGTTGGAGGGCTGTATGTTTGCCATCTTTGTACTATATTGTGCCACTTCATTCCTTAAGAACTCTACAAGGGATTACATTGTATTTATTTGTTAACTTTTTAAAAAATTTATTTAAGGCAATGGGGTTGAAAGTGACTTGCCCAAGGTCACACAGGCAATTTTTAAGTGTCTGAGGCCGGATTTGAACTCAGTTCCTCCTGACTCCAGGGCTGGTGTTTGATCCACTGTGCTACCTAGCTGTTAGTTTTTTTGATATTAAAAAATTGTTTCTGAATTCCTGTATCAAGTTATCATTAGCAAAATAAAGACAGTCTGAAAGATAGCCTGAGTTGAGAGAGGTAGGCATCTGAAAGTCCAATACAAATTTGTGCAAGATGAAGGCAAGGTATTTATTATGGTCAAGAGCAAACTTGAGATCTTAAATATAGGAAGTCAGCAAAATTAGGTGGAATTAACCATATATAGCTAGTAAAGATTCGTAGTTAAAGTATTTTGAAGGTATAGTGCTCAAATGTCAAATATAAAATAAGCCTGATTCTAGAAAGAGATTGCCTTTAATTAATCTTTAATTTATGCAATGAAACAAGTTGCTTCTTCTAACAAAATTAAAATGATTATTGTCTCTTATTTGTATAACACTTCCATTTTCAATCATTTACATCATTTACCCTTCCCTATTTGGGGAGTTATCTCATAATAAAGACTGAAAAAAGAAAGAGAATACTTTAGTTTTGTGCAAATATCCAATACATCATCTGAGTGTGCCTGTGTTTGTCATAGTCCCTCACTTCTGAAAAGAAGTTAGGGAGTTATATTTATTCAATTTCTTTCCAGGATCAAACTTCTTGGTTATGATAATTATACAATGACCTGTTTTTTCCTTTCCTTTCCTTTCCTTTCCTTTCCTTTCCTTTCCTTTCCTTTCCTTTCTTTCCTTTCCTTTCCTTTCCTTTCCTTTCCTTTCCTTTCCTTTCCTTTCCTTTCCTTTCCTTTCCTTTCCTTTCCTTTCCTTTCCTTTCCTTTCCTTTCCTTCTCTCTCTCTCTCTCTCTCTCTCTCTCTCCCTCTCTCTCTCTCTCTCTCTCTCTCTCTCTCTCTTTCTTTTTTTTGCTTCTATTGCTCTAATCTTTTTGCTATTGTTTTCCTGATTCTACTTTACTCTGAATTAATTCATATGTCTTTGTCTTTCCTGCTATCTTTTCTACTATCTAGCAAAGTAGGAAATATTTTCAGTGAGAATATAGATGTAAAGAAGAGAGATCTTTCAGTGAGGGAGGGGAAGTTGACTGGAGTGGAGGCAAGAAGGAGAGCAGGGAGTAGACACTGGAGAGGGAAGGTCAATAGTGAAGCATGCTTAGAGATGGGGGTATCTTGGACATTGCAAAAATTAGAGGCTAAATAGATATGAATTGAAAAATCATGTAGATGTGAGGAAAGATGAAAATACCCATTAAGTGGGGAAACCCTGGGGACGTGGGCATTTTAAAGAATTTATGTAATGGTTATATATACACTGTAGCTGATAGACTTCAACCACCTGAGAAACTCAATTATCTCTATAAAAGCCTTGCCTGGGGAGGACCTCAGGATACTGTGATGAGGTAGGAAGCAGACATAAAAATGGGCAAAACAAGTGTTTATCCATGGGCAGGTCTGACCCCACCCCCCACCCTTTGGAAGTCCAATCCACTGGCTTGGTTGCCCAGGGGTCCTCCTGGCCTCTTCTCCTCCCTATTCCTTTAATACCACTTTCAGCCCAGACCATGCTTTGCAGCTTCATGCATGATTAATGTCCACTTTCCCTCCTTCCCCCTTCCATTCCCATCTTAAATGCAGCTGCACCACTGAACACCTAACCCTGACAGAAAAAAATACAGCCCTGTCACCATCTTGTGGCAAGTTGGATCTGCCAGCATTTAAATCACCACCATGGGTCATGGCAGCTTTGGGGTTTTATCCCGTTTACAAATCAATGCGAGCCCCATGTTATCTGAAGCAGGAGGGCTTGTGGTGAGGCTGCAGTACCCAGCCATCTACTCTTCTTCATCTGCATTCAGACATCTATGTGCCCATATGGGAGCATGGCAGATGCCACCAACTGACTCTCATAATCTAGACCCAGGATACCGGGCTGGGCTCAGTGGGATAGATAGGGGAGCAGCCTGGGAGAGGTAAAGGAACTCTGGATTCAGAGTCAGTAGACAGCGAGGATTTATGTGCTCCTGGGAAAGTTATTTCACATCTCAAGAGTTTCAGTACAGGATGATAGTAAATTACGGATAATATGAATAACACCTAGCATTTATATAGTTCCTTAAAGTATGGAAAGAACTTTACAAATATAATCTGATTTTTATAACAACTGTTGGGCATAGGTATTAATTATTAGCCTCATTTTACAGATGAAGAAACTGAGTTGGGGCAGTTAAGCACCTTGCTTGACAAAGTGACTGAGATCCGATTTGAATTCAAGTTTTTCTGAATCCAGATCCAGTGCTCTAAGCATTGTGACATCTAGTTGCCTAGCAGAATATAATAATATAATATAATATGATATAATATGATATAATATGATATAATATAATATAATATAATATAATATAATATAAGAAGTATAATAATATTTACTCTCCTTCACAGAGTTATAATGAAGAAAGGACTTAATGCTCTGAAAGCATCATAGAAGATCAAGCTACTTGTAGAATCAAATCTTCCCCAAAGTTAGGATGGACCATACTTTTTGAGCATGCAGTTTGCCTATCATGGAGGTTGCTTATGATTAGTGGCCTCTGGTGGATTGACTATCTATATCTTTAAAATGGAAAAACTGAGTCTTTTGCTCCTATTCCTACAAACTTCCACCCCACCCTTTTTTTGACTATCTTTTGGTTGCATTCTTTTCTCTCTCTCATGAACTGAACCAAACAACTTACAGTTTTATGGTATGTTAAACCTCCTTCTTCAAGTAATTCCACATCAACCATTTCATTTTTTAAAATTAAAAAAATTTTTTAAAATTTTACAATTTCCCCCCAATCACAATCATTTTATTTGATCATAAATATACTCTATTGGGAAGACAGGGTAGTTGACTTTTTTAATTTTAAATTTTGGTCCAGACATAGGTTTCTAACAGTGAAGACAAATCCCTAAGTGGAAATTTCCTTTACTGATATCGATCAGTTACTCATCTGTAATCTATAGATTTAGACAGATATCTGAGCAACTGAGAGATTAATCAGTTTGCCCAGTGTCAGAGAACCAATATGTTTCAGAAGCATGGATTCAGCACCTCCAGACTCTATTCATGAATGTTATTCACAATACCTACCTCGATTTATTGCACTTTGAAGATATCGTGAATTTTTATGAATTGAAAGTTTGTGGCAGCTTTGAGTCAAGTAGGTCTATCAGTGCCATTTTCCCAACATCATATCATATTTTGTTAATTCTCAAAATGTTTCAGACTTTTCCATTAGTATTATTATATCTATTTGGGGGATCTTTGATCAGTGATCTCTGATGTTACCTGATAATTATTTTGGGGTACCACATACTGAGACCATATAAGACTTTGAATTTAATTAATGAATGTTTTGTGCTATTTGATTGTTCCACCAACTGTTCCTCTGTTTGCCTGTCTCTCTTCTTTTCCTTATCCCTGTCCCCTCCTCAGACTTCCTATTCCCTATGTCACAATAATATTGAAATTAGGTCAATTAATAAACCTACAATGGCTTCTAAGTGTTCAAGTGAGAGTCAATCAATGCCCAAACTTCATTACTATCTTATTTTAAAAATTTGCTACAACCACCCCAACCTTCAGCAACTACTGTTCTGACCAGTTAACAGCCATCAACATTGAGGCAAGACCTTCCATCAGCAAAAAGATCTGAGTTAAAGTTCAGATTATGGTGAGCATTTTTAACATTTATAAAAAAGACAAACTACTATTGCACAGTTAATAGACTACATATAATATAAACATAACTTTTATATGCACTGGAACCAAAACTTTTATGATTTATTTTATTGTGATATTCACCCTATTTTAGAGGTCTAGAATCGAACCCACAGCATCTCTGAGGTATACCTATACTCCTATTTGATGTTACCTATCTTGAATATTATTATATCCATTTTTGGCATGAGTAAATGCAAAGCTAGAGAATTAAAGGTTTTAGCCAATGCCATCTAATGCTTTAATGGAAGAATTGTAGGCTTCTTGCTTTTAATGCTGGGACTTCCCCCTGCCCTTTGCATGACATTATAAAACCTATCTTTATAAAAGAGACAGCCTAGCATGGCACTTTGGGTTGGAGGGTTTGTATTCAAATCCTGTCTCTAATGCTGCATTATCTTTATGCATTGAGCAAGTCATGACATCTCTGAAATTTCCTCATTTATAAATGAGAGTGTTGAACTAGATAGTTTCTATTGACCTTTCATCCTAAATCTAGGTTTCTAAGGCTGTTCCTTTGATGATAATACTGATATGTCCAAGAACTGGTGAGATTCACCAATTTACTCTTTCTTGATTTGAAGTTTCTGTGACCTGTCCTTTTACCCTAAATCGTATGGATCTTTTATTTTCCCTATAATAAACTTATTCTTGACCCATAGATGTTGATAATATACTTGGTCTTACTATAATGATATTCCTTTTGGTATATGAATATCCTGGTGCAGTGGTTAAAGCACTTGGCCTAGAGTCAGAGGTCCTGAGTTCAAATCCAATTTCAGGTACTAGCGATATGACTTTGAGTAATTCACTTAACCCTGTTTGCCTCTGTTTCCTCATCTGTAAAATGAGCTGAAGAAGGAAATTGCAAACCCCTTCAGTATCTCTGCAAGCAAACCCTCCAAAGGGGTCAAACAACTAAATAACAACAATACAAATATCCTGAATGCCACCCAAGGATATTACATTATTGAATTACAAGAAGGATCTCCTGACAAAGAATATTCCCTTTCTAAGGTGACTTCCTGATATAGACCCAGAGATTTCTGTACTATATGAAATTTTGGTCTATTCTACTATTGATTTTGGTTTTTGGCTTCATTCTTTTATTCTATGGCTCATAGGTATTACAGTGAATTGGAAAGCTCACTGATTTGGGAGTTAAGGGTCCTTTCTTCTAATCCCATTTCTGTTGCAGGATGACCTCTGGCATGGCTCTTGCCATCTTTGGGCCTTGCCATCTCCACCTGTAAAATGAAGGGATTGGTCTGGATGATGTCAAGGTAGGTCCCTGTTAGCTCTGTAATTCTCTAGTCTCTGGTCTCAGGGTCCTTTCAGCTCTAACATCCTCTGATCTAGGCAGGTACGCTCTCTTGTCAGTGGCATCTGTTTTCCCTTGTCAGCTCTTAATGGGCAGGCATGATGTCTGAACGCTTCTCTTTGACAGTGCCTAGTGCAGTAACCCCATGTGAAATCTGGCACTTAATAAGTGCTTTTTTGATGACAAGTGATGGAAAGGATAGTGCACGGTATGCAGAGAAGAGAGGATATTTTTGTTCCTCGCCGGGGTAGGGAAGAAGGAAAAAAATCAATGTATCTGAGCTTTTCTAGTTTTTGTGTTCATTCAACAAGCCTTTATTGCGCACCCGTGATGTTCTGACTTTAGCTGCCATGGAAGACTCAAAGAAAGGCATGTATAGTGTTACAGTGGAAAGAGTGCTGAATTTGGATTCAATTGACCTGAGTTTGAGGCGTGACTTCATCACTTTTTAACTTCTTGATTCACCGGTGAGTCCCAACCTCTCTGAGCCACAATTCACTTTTTGTAAAGTGGTGATATTAATACTTCTAAATATCCCTGCAGGATTTTTGTGAGCATCAAAAGATACCCTGGATTGGAAAAACCTTTGCTTAGTTTCCTACTTGTCAAGGGTCCCTCTGTTAGTTTGCAATTAGTAGCAGAGTGGATAAAGTGCTGATGAGACTTCCTGAGTTCAAATCTAGCCTCAGAAACTTATTAGCTGTGCGACCCTGGGCAAGTCACTTAACCCTATTTGCCTCAGTTTCCTCATCTGTAAAAATGGTCTGGAAAAGGAAATGGCAAATCCTCTAGTATTTTTGCCAAGAAAACCTTGAGTCAGGTCACAGAGTCAGACGTGACTGAAAGCCACTGAACAACAACAATGTGACTATAACCCCAAAATTCATGATCCAAAATCCACTCTGGTGATAATACTCTCCAGAATGAGCTAGGCCAGTCTTTGGATGACAATGACATCATTAAGAATTATAATAGTAGAATAAAAATAATGATGATGATGGTAACAGACATCTTTTCTGAAATATTTGTACCCAAAAAACATTAAGACTCAGGATAATAGGGATTCCTTATTGTGTCCTTATGGAATCAACAGTTTTCTTAGGGGCATAAGACACTGACAAAACTGACTACTTTAAAGTGAATTTATGGTTTTATGTATCACTTACATTTATGTAGCCCTTTAAGTTTTATACAATATTTTCTTCCTAGAGGCTCTGTAAGTTAGGTATGACTCTCCTAATTTTATCAGTTGCTTATGTCCCCAACCTATCAAACTGTACTTTCATATACACCAAGTCCAATCTTGGGGACTTTTCTCTGGATTTCTTTTGCTTATGACTTTACCCAGGCTTTCCCCCTTATGAACTTAAAAATGAGACGTGTACAGGTCGCTCTCATAAATGGAAAAGGTCCTCAGTTTCCTGGTACATATTCAGGCTAGTAGAACATCAACCAAAGGGTAGATTTTATTTAACTTGACAATCAATAAAGGAACTTGAGCCTATGAGCCCTGAGTCAAAGTCAATTCTTTTCTCCTTTCTGGTGGGCTTCTACTTTCTCTAAGAATCTAAGAAGTCCTCTTAACTACTTTGACTGTCACTGATTGGCCAGTAATAGGGCCCTGAACAAGCCTCACTTGCTCATTGTTGAGTTCTAATGACTAAGGATGAGTATAAATAGCAATTATTTCTGTTCTGGCCATAAACTCTGAAGGTCTTTCTCTCCCAGACTGTTACTTTTGTGAAAGCAAACTTGGCCATCTTTTGCCTCAATTCTTATCTAGCCTGCAGTAAATAGATCACTAGCCCTGGAGTTAGGAGGACCTGAGTGCAAATCTGTCTTCAGACTCTTGAGCCTTACTTGTGTGATCTTTGGGCCACTCACTTATCCCTGATTGCCTCACATCCAGGGCCATCTCCAGTCATCCTGATTCATATCTGGCCAGATGACTCCTGAGGAGAAAGTGAAGTTGGTGACTTACATACCATTCAAATCCAATTCACCTGCTTATCATGGTACCATCTCCCTGATGTTGTGGTCTTATTCTAGACAGTTACAGCAACCTGTAACAACTGGATGAATATTGTCCTGGATAAACTGAAACCTGGGACAGACCTTAGCTTAAAAATATCTCTCAGTGCATCTAGGGTTATTGTCAGTTGTCCTGATGAATGTCTTGCCACTGCACCAGGATGACTGGAGAAAATGAGGTTAATTATTTTGCACAGTTCTACCTCACTTCAATTCAGTTCATTTACAAAACATCACCCTTATTTGGTCCTCTTTGAGAATGAAGGATGGATAACAACAATATAGTCTTCCAGATTTATAAAACTACTCTGAGTGGGTTTCTTCCAGAAGTAAGGGGAAGAATGCAGGGTTATACTCAAGCAAGTCATTTCTTTGATGAGCCCTACTTTCCATAATAGCCTATACAGTCACTCCATAATTATAATTCTTCCTTGAGTTTGAAATCCCCAAATGGAAAGAACTTGCAGCACTCCTTTGTCCTCCTCTGGACCTAATCTATTCTTGAGATATTAGCAAATGATAATATGAAGTCTTTGTGATTGGAAAGAATTTTAAAAATAAGTTTTTGTGACTAAAAATAATGTTTTATCCCTCATATCTGAACATTCAAAAAATTTAGAAATAGAATTTCCCCTCTTTAAAAATCTTACAATTATTGGAATTTAGTGAGCTTAGAAACTCATTATATATCTATATCTATATCTATATATATATATATAAAATTTACATATGTTGATTTATATATATATATAATTTTTGGATGTTATATATATGTATTCAATACCTGTCAATTAGTTTGCAACAACTGATAGACAGGGAAAATGGAAATATCACTTGAATTTCAAAAAAACAAACAAAAGAATCCTTTACATATTTGGTGGAAAAAATTGAAAAATGAGTGTCATTATTTAGTAAGCACACTTTTAGTGCTTTAGTAAGCCTTTTAGTAAGGCAGTTTTCATCTGGATCTACATATCTTTGTGAGGTATCTTTTTCAATTGTAACATATTAAAAGCAAATATTTAAATAAACAGAATTAAAACCAGACCTTTGAATCACTGTTGTAAAGTGTTAAAGCAAATGTTTAAATAAATGGAATTTAGAACCAAACTTTGAATCACTGTATTATAAAGCAGTAAACCAAGATTTCCAAAAATAATGAAACATTTTCTATCACATTCTCCACCCCTTCCCCAAATACACTTATCTTTTTTTTTCCCTAGTTGGGACCCAGGCTTTTTGAATCGTACTCCCACCGTTCTTTCTATCACTCCACAATTGGAGAAACTCTTGCCTAATCTATATCTCCTCCCCCAAGCCTGTGACTTGTTTCTGTCTTATTTGAAAGCATATGCCTGCCATTAGAACAGTGACTCATTGCAACACCTTGTTTCCACCCACATCAGCTCCAGATGTATTTTTCAAATTGCATTTGCTTGTCATTTAAAGATACACTAGGTCAGTGCTGCCCTGCCAGAAAGAACTGGATTCTCCCTTCCCTCATGCATCATTGACACATTTGCCAGTCTAGTCTAGGTTCCTGGATCTTTGCTATAGGTGATAGTTGATGATGATGTAAGGCACATACAATCTGATTTTCAGAGAGGCGACTAAGCTTGCAAGGAAGTCAATAAGAAAAATTTCATTTTGACCCCACAGATTAGGCTCATTTGATTTGGAAGCTATTATTGGTGAAAGAAATATGGGGCACCAGGATGTCATCCTCAAATTCCTTCTCTGACTATAATCATCCTTAAGAGTCATCCCATTTTCAATCTTTCTTTTTCCCCTCCCCTTCAACTGCATCTCTTTGTGGGATTTGAGTAGACAATCCTGACTCTCAGTTTCTTACGTGACCCCTTCATCTCATCATTTGCAGAAAAAGGGTTGAAGCAGCTGAGTATCTGTTCCCATTTTTTTCCATAGGACCCAGTCCTCAGGGTATGCACCTTGGTTAGAATCACTTCCTTTTTCTAAGACTCAATTTCTCCCTCTGTAAAATGAGTGTTTTGGATTTCAAAGGTCCTATCCAGTGAATTCAAATATTCATAGGACAAAAATCTTGTGCTATTCAGCTTAGAGTTGTATAACATTCTGTTCTGAAAGCCATTTCTTGGTGGTCTTTTGGTAAAATGCTAAAGGGAGATAGATAATAAACACTTTCTATTTACACTGAGGTCAGTTTGAGGGAGGATGATCTGACACCGTAATAAAATCATAAAAAAGGAATCTTAAAAATCCTCCAACCCATCCACTTCGGATTATCCTTATCTTCCCATCTTACAAAGAAGAAACCGAAATATAGAGGATTCTATTCCCTCTTACTTCTCTTTTACTCCCCATGATTTTGTCTAGTCACAAAGTTTCACAGCAGGAAAACCAGGAGGACATAGGAATCTTCATAATAGCAATTGACATTCATTTAGCATTCAGTGTTTTCAAAATGACATAACTATATTATCTAATTTCTTTCATATCCTTTATATATAGCATTCTGTCTCCAACTCTGTAACTTGTCCAGGCTAACTCCCCAAACCTGAAACACTCTCCTTCCTCACTTCTGCCTCTTAGGGTCTTATTTCCTTTAAATCTCAAATGCCATCTTCCACATGCCACTTTTTCCCAGTTCCTCTAGGGCAAGGGTCAGTAAAGTACAGTCCAGCTGTTAAGTTTTTTTGTATACTTAGGAGCTAAAAATAGTTTTTATATTCAAAATAAAATTTTGTTGTTTTTTAAAATGTACAAACCATTCTTAAGTTGGTACAAAATAGATGAAGGATTGGATTTGACTCTGGGATAGTCATTTGCCCACCTCTGCCCTTCATTTAAATAAAACAAAAATTACCATGTGTTTATTTTGTTTCCTTTTTTTAAAAAAGAAATCGTCCAATCAAGTTAGATTTATTGTGAGCATAAATCAACATACTATGCATGGAGAGTGATGGAAAATAAACCACTTGGGAATAATGCCCTTAAGCTGGCATTGCTGCAGGCAGTCTTAAACTTGTCAGCAAATTGGCTCCTTGGCTCCTCCTAAGGGCTGATTTTCAGCAGAGCCTGAACATATTTCTGCTAGTGACCCTGTTCCTTTTACAGTTTACAGTGACCATAAGCAGTGAGCTTTGTTTTTCCTGGAGTTCCTTCACAAAAAAAGATGCTTATGGTCAGAGACAGACAAATATCCCACAAATATCCCCCTGTACAGATGGTCATGGGATCAACTTTCATTCCTGGTATAGATGGAAAAGGAGAGAAGAGAGGTCTGGCAGGCACTCTTAGTGACATAGTTTGTATTGCATAGATGAGGGAAGCTCTGGTAGCATTATAAAACAAAAGACTTCTATCAATAGAATCCAGAGATAGGCCAGTTATAGACACAGTGACTTTCATTTGCTGGTGAATTAATCCTTATTGAATGACCAGGTAGAAATTGTTTCCCTTTTTCTCACAGCAAAAGCAGGCACAGATAAACATCTGAGTATTGAGTTGTTTTCCTCTTTCTGAATCTTTATTTTAAATTTGTTTTTAGAAACAACTGGGTTTGTGACTTGCCCAGGAACACACATCTAGTATCTGAGGTCTGATTTAAACTCAGAACCTCCCCCCTCTTCCTGCAGGGCAGGTGTTACCTAGCTATACTTGTTTTCCTCTCCATGAGGTACTTGGGAGAGATCCCCAGTTCTCACTGAAGCTGTTCACTCATATCTACCTCCCAGTAGTATTTGTGGGAACTGAAGGCTTGCTGACCAGGGACAAAATAACAAGATTTTTCAGTACTATTAGACTGATTTGGACAGTCATTTCCATATCTTGCACTGTTCACATTGTCAAATAAATGACACAGGGCCTATCTATTATTATAGGAAGCATAGTGATATTCACTCTGATTTCATTTGTGTGTCCTTCGTCCTAGTGACAGGATATTCTCTTAACTCCACGGTGGACGACTTGAGTCTTTCACAAAGCAGTGACTCCTTTTTCAACAACTCTTACCGAAGGAGCTCCAAATCAGGACTACATTTTATTTAATCCCCCTCTCAGATGCTATCGTCCATGTTTCTTAAAATGCTGATGTATTCTATTATGTAGTCCATTAGTTAGAATGTCCCTGATTCATCACCTCACCACATCTAAGCATCTGAATTTTTCATACAGGAATTGGTGCATTCTCACATTATTCTCCTCTAATCAGCTTTTGCTACTTAACTTGTCTATCCTTCTTTGAAGCATTAAGTTCCTTCAGCACCTTAATCTTCTTTCTCAAATGAGGCACTGTGTCCTGAAGTTTCTCCCTGCAGATATGAGCAGTCTCTTCAGTGGGAGAAAGGGTGTGGATGGTTTACTCCTGAGCATTAGTACAGTTTATATAGAGGTCAGACAGCTGTGACAGGTGGCCTCCTGCTAGAGACTGTGGACCAGAGTGGGAGCATCCACAGTCCTTTCCTTAAGTCTTTTCTTCAGCCATTATCCCCCTGACTTAGAGCCAAGGACTCTCCTTCCTCTGGAGAACTCCTAGTCCTTCCATGACTCACAGTTTGCTCGAACACCTCCAGTACAGAAACTCAGGGTGTCTTCTATTTTGTTTCTACTTATATGTATATAAATTGCCTCCACAGATCAAATATGAACTTCTTGAGGACAAAAACTATTTCATTTTTCTTTGTGATCCAATTCTATAAAACATTTTGTAGTTAAATGCTTAATATGGAAATGTTTTCCATGATAGATAACCTATATCTGATTGCTTAAGCTCTCAGGGAGGAGAGGGGGAGGAAGAAAGGGATAGAGTTTGGAACTCAAAACTTAAACATTTGAAATCATTTTAACACATAGGGGAAATAAAATGTTACATTTAAAAAAGGAACATTTTGGGGCAGCTAGGTGGTACAGTGGATAGAACATTGGCCTCGAAGTCAGGAGGACCAGAGTTCAAATCCACCCTCAGGCACTTAATAATTACCTAGCCGTGTGACCTTGTGCAAGTCCCTTAACTCCATTGCCTTAAATAAAAAAAAACCTTAAAAAAATAGGAACATTTTATTGTGGCTATTGAGTCATTTCAGTCATGTCCAGGGTTTCTTGGCAAATGTACTGGAGTAGTTTGCCATTTTCATTCTCCAGCTCATTTTATAGATGAAGAAAAGGAGGCAGACTTAAATGATTTGCCCAGGATCACCCAGCTAAGAAATATATGAGGTTTGACTTGAACTCAGATCCTCCTGACTCCAGGGTCAGAGGGCTATCCACTGCACCACCTAGTTTGCCCAATGAGAACATAATGGCCTGCTAATGAAAGTTTTTTGATTGATTGAATTAATGCCAAAAAGCCTTTGTGGTAGAATGGGGTAGGGAGTTCCTATAGGTGTCTAGTCCCCATTTTACAGATGAAGAAACTGGGCCTCAGAGAAATTAAGCAACTTTGACTATTAGGACTAGAAAACAGATATTTCTGACTCCAGGTGTATCACTATTTCTCTAGATCAGAATGTCTCTGGACTTGCAATTCCCTGCACTTTGGGAGGTATGCTAGTGTCTGACTATAGGTTGTGAGATAGTACGAGGGATTAGAAGAGTACATTAGAATCCCTTTCATGAAGGATATTAAAGAATATGATAAATAACATTCCACTTTTGGGGGATTTTCCTCATTATTTTACAGTTGTTCACAAAGAAAGTACAACTTCCCACGTCCCTCCTCCTATTAGCTACAATAAAGTAAGACTAAAAAGGGTACTGAGCCTGGAACATTTTTCCAGCTGAATAATTTTTTCTTTCACAGCCACCTGCCTTTTGTTCCTATGCCTATAAAATAAGGCAAAAAGTAGAAGGAAAAAAAAGGAAATGACACAACCAGGGAGATACATGAACCAAATAAGTAAAACAGAGATATTGGTAAAATTCTGAGTTCCAGTGGCCCACAAAGAAACTGACCATTTAGAATTTAAACAAAAAATCAATTTCTTGAGAGCTTGGAGGATCATCTCTTATACTGACAGGTATCCAAATATTAATCCAAAATTCCAAAAAAAAATCCCCAAATTCCAAATTAGAGAGAATGCTTTTTATGATATGTTCTCCTGGTATTGTATATTGGCAGGTTTGTATTAGCGAAAAGTACCATTGCATATTAGAGCTACAAAGCAAGGGTAATTTGACTTGTGTTTGTTTGTTTGGTATTTTATATAATCTTCCAGTTTTAAATGTTCCTAAGTTTTTATGTTTTCTCTATGTAAGTCATGAAATTTTAGAGCTAGGAGAGCTTTAGAGACACATAGATCTTGTGAATGACTAAGGTGTCCCAAAATGAAATAACCTACTTTGGGTAATAGTGAGTCCCTCATTGTGGAAGGTACTCAAAAAGTGACTGAATAGCCCCTTAATGGGGTAGTCATAGACAGGATTCATGTTTCAATTTGGAGGTAGACTATTGTTGTTCAGTTGTGTCCAACATTTTGCTACTCCATTTAGGCTTTTCTTGGCAAATATACGTGAGTGATTTGCCATTTCCTTCTCCAGCTCATTTTACAGATGAGGAAACAGCAGAAAATAAAATTAAGTGACCTGTTAGTAAGTGTCTGATGTCAGATTTGAACTCTTTGCTTCTGATTTTTGTATTCATTGTTTGTTGTTATTTATGTAATGGATGTGGACTGATCAGTGGGGGGTCAATTCTTGAAGTATAATCAATAGTCTTTCAGTAGGTCCAATCCAATCCAAGCAACCATACAGAAGCTTCATGTGAACTTACTTCAAGCCTTGTTGATTTCAGGATTTGTAGTATCTAGTGAAAAGAAGTTCTTTAGTTGAATTCAATGGCAATAAAAATGGAAGACTCAATGGAATTCAAAAGAGGTGTTCAGTCTCCCCCCCCCCCCCCAGCTCTCTGTCTTTCTCTCTTCTTCCTTCTCTCCAACAACTTTAGTTGTCTCTTTTTGTCTCTGTCTTTCCCCATTCTTCTTTCTCCTTTTCTCATTCCCTCTCTTTCTCCCCTGCCACCCTCTTGATTCTGAAGTCTTTAAGGGGGGGGGGCTTGCTTTGAGCTAATTACCTGATTTCCAGATAAGGAAAAGGTGACTGCCCTATATCTTCACTTGACCAATGGTGGACATAGTTGCCTCTATCTCTTTTGTATTTGCTTTTCTGAGTTAGTACAAACTGGAGAAAGTATAATTAGATAGCAGTTTTCTTGAAAGAGATCTGGAGCAAGGATTGGTGGTGGGTGGGGAGGGGTGGTTAGCAAGTACTATATAAATCAGCAATGTGACATGGAAGCCACAAAAACCAACTAAATTATTAGATTGCCTTATAAGAGACATAGCTTCCAGGAATAGAAAGATGTTTGTCTTGCTTTACTCTGCTTGGCCAGAACATATCTAGAGTAATATGTTCAGTTCTTGGCACTAAAATTTAGAATCAATTGACAAATATTTATTAAGAGCCTACTATGTGTCAGATAACTGGATAGAGGGCTGGTCCTACAGTTAAGAAGTCTCCTTCAAAGAAAAAACAAACAAAGGAAACAATCTCTGTTTTCAAAGAACTCACACTCCATTGGAAGAGACAATATATTCTGTATGTATATTTATTATATATGGAATAAATATAAGGCATTTAAATTCAGGGTAGTTAGTGAGGGAGGGAGTGACTATACAGTTTGGAGATTAGAAAAAAGCATTGCATAGAAGGTAACACTTGAACTGAGTCTAGAGTGAAGGGGGAATTTGAGTGATTGGGGGGGGGGAGTACACAAAGAGAGGACAGCCCATGCAAATATACCAAGTCAGGAGGTAGAGTACTGAGTCTGAGAAACATAAAGACATTGATAAACTGAGGAACATTCAGAGAGGGCCAACCAGAATAATGAGGAGCCCTGAGCCCATGCCATATGAGCAGCATTTGAATGAACTTAGGTTGCTTTGTCTTAACAAGAGAAGATTGTCTTCAAGTATTTGAAGTCTGTCATGTGGAAGAAGTAAAAGCAGTGGGAGGAAGTTAGAAGAAGGCAATTTTAGGTTTCATGTCAGCAAAAAATTTTGAGTTACCAGTCTAATGGGTTCTCTTAGGAGGAGATCAGGAGGGCTCTTTTTGACTGGAGATGTTTTTTGTTTGTTTGTTTTAGTTGTAACTGATGCATTGGGTCTACTATAGTGGCAATTCTATTTGGGGCACTGTTTCAACAATTTGGCTCTTTCCAGCTCTGGAATTCTATGAGTCTGTGATTTTGTTTGGTTTGTTGATTTCCTTTACTATTTCCAGGGTCTTTCAATCATGATAGTTATGGAAGTCTGGAGGGTTGTGTGTGTGTGTGTGTGTGTGTGTGTGTGTGTGTGTGTGTGTATTCACATAACCTCAGATGCTTTCCTTATGTGGTAGAGGTAGGGGTAAGGATGGTTGTCAACACTAGGACATAACTATGTGGGTTTTTTTTAGGTTTTTGCAAGGCAAATGGGGTTAAGTGGCTTGCCCAAGGCCACACAGCTAGGTAATTATTAAGTGTCTGAAGCTGGATTTGAACTCAGGTACTCCTGACTCCAGGACTGGTGCTCTATCCACTGTACCACCTAACTGCCCCCCATAACTATGTGTTTAAAGGAGAATACCACTAGAAAGGGAAGGAGAGTTGTCTTGACTCATTATGGACTTTAATGTGGATTTATTTCTGTTTTTGAAACTTTCCCAACATTAAATAAAATCTGTCCATATAAATTGATAAATAGATAAATAAGTATATACATACATATATACATGCATGCATACATTTATATATGTATACACACACACACACATACATAGATGGCTGGCTGGCTGACTGGCTAGATAGGTAGAAAGATAACATACTTATTAAGCACTTAGTCCTGGGCTAAGCACTATTTCAGTACAAACATGCAAGAAAATCCTTCCCTTTAGGAAACTTATAGTCTAATATATAAGACTACATATATAGAAAGCTAGAAAATGGGTGATAGTATGTAGGTGGATTATGGGTTGTAGCACAGTATGGTGATGGCCTTGAAGTGTCATGGGAACCTGTTTCAAGGCAAAATAAGGAAGAAATTCATCATAACCCAATGACTCAAAGGTAGAATTCAAGGGAGATCAAGAGAGAGTGAGGAACATGGCAAAAATTACTAGAGTGCAAGTAGTATGGCACAGAGATGGCTGGGAAATAATAAATTATTTGAATGAGTGCCCATATGGGAAGTGAAGTACTTTTTACTTTTTATGTAGAAATATAGGTACAAGCTGTAATCTGATGTTTCCATGGGGAAAACTTGGGTGAGACAAATGTAGAAATATTTTGATGATCCCAGGGGAAATCCTGCTTAGAAGTATGAACCAAAGAGTGTGAATTGTGAGAAGCCCTCAAGATAGAACCTGGCCAGCGTAAACATGGAAATGTTGTCCTGTGCCACTGGTTAGATTAGTATCTATGAGATCTATGATCTCATTTTGGCAATGAAGGAAATGAGGTCTGAAAATGTCAAATAACTCAATGCAATGGGAACCAGTTATAAGTTCCCTATACTTCCCTGTTGATTTAACTGTAGTTGCAAGACCCCCTAAAATAAAAAGTGTGAACATAAACCATAAGGAATATTAACCTATCTCACCTATAGACATGCTTTAATATTTGGAGACTGGCTTGGGAGAGTTAAGAGTTAAGTCATGTTTAGACCATGGACAGACTTAATGGCACCCTTGACTTTTTTTTCCTATCAGCCAACTTCTTACATTCCTGAGCTGAAAAGCCTTCCTGCCCAGGCTCACTACTCCAAAAGAGTTATGGGCTTATAGATAAGTTCCTCATCTCAAGGCCATAAGAGCAGGCCCCATCTGATTGCAGTATATGATAAATTTGCAAGGTCAGTCACCAAGTGAGCTAAATTCCTGCCCCACCCCCTTTCTTTTTTTCCTCCTTCATCTCAACTAACTGTAATGCTTAAATATTCCAAAGTGTGATTTGGGAACAAAGGCAACAGATAATCCTTTGTTTCCCCACTAATTAAAATCATGGAAAGTACAATGTGAGATGGACAAACAGGAAAACAAATAACTCTAAAAATTGACTTCTGAAGTTAGAAAAGCCTAGGAACTGAAATCTCTTGCATGTTGCCTATCCTTCACTGACACAGTAACTCATCACTGGTATGGAGATCTGAAGACTGTTACCTGTCTAAAGGGGAAATTGAAGGCAATTGTTTTCTAACACCTTTTTACCATAGGTATGGAATCATGTTGACTGTGTTATATTGCTCAATAAACTACTTTTAAGTTTTGTGTATAGAAAAGATTCTGTTTTCTCTGGAATAAAACTGAGAGATAAAAATCTCCCATCAATAAAATATTTGATGCCAAATTGTAGGAGAATGAGCAGAAGAGTTTTTTTTTAAATCAAAGGGGTGGGATGGTATGCTGTCAGTCATGTGGCTGTAAACATACCATTCCCCTGTGGCCCTATTATAATAACTAGTAATAACTAGTTTTTATATTTGTGTGGGAGAGTTGTCTATTTGCTAACATTTCTTAGATCAAGTCAATAAAGATCAATATAGATCAAGTCAAACAACTATTCACATCAATAAAATATTAGTTGTTTGGTATCTTATAGAATAAGCAATTTTAGTGTTCCTAATATATTTTTTTCAGATGTAAAAACTAAGGCATAGAACAATTAAGTGAATTGCTCAAATAACTGAGTTTAGATTTGAAACCAACTCATCTTTTTCTAGAGTCAGCATTCTTTCTACCATACTATACTTCTTATCTTGTTTGTATTGGAACCATGTATATGCCATCCAAATGAACTAATTCAGCCAATTATTGCAAGACAAACCTTCTTGTCTGTCAAAGGACATCTATGTTGTTGACTGCAGGTAAGGATTTTCCAAAATGGGTGCCTCATGTATGCATCTTGACTAGCTTTATTCTAGGGTAGTTGGTAGCTTTATAAAGGATAAAGAATTAAGGAACAGCCTGGCTACACAAAGATAGAAGCTAAAATGTAAACCTCTCCCTCTCATACCACTATTTTCTTCCTAATAAATCTCATAGGAATCCCCTGGTAAGTAATTCTGTCCCTGAAAAATTTTTTCTTTAAAGGAGAAAAAACACAACTCAAGCAAACAGTACTCCTAAATTATTGACACATTAAAATTTAAAATGTTAATTAACGGAGCCTCTTATCTAAGAGCAGCTGATTTACCACTATTCACCAAACTCGCTGATTCGAGACTCTCTCCTGAGGTAGATCTTTTGTTTGACCTGACTTGTTTGGAAATTTTCCCAGATGGCCTTTGGATTTTAGAATCAAAGGGGCCTCCTAATGTACTAAGGAAGGAAAATTTCAAAATGCTGCCCACAATAATGCAAATAATTTTCTTTTGAAAGTGTAGGGGAAAAATCCCAAAACACATACTTTAGCATGTAAAAGTTGAAACATAGGTAAGGATAGATTTATCAGTACTCACATTATTTCTATCCAATGAATTTAAAGTTCCTTAATTAGATCATAAGCTACTCAAAGGTTGGGGTTTATATAGTTGAATAATAAATGTGCTTTCAAGGATATGGGGATCAGGACTGAGGATATTTAGGAACACAGGAAGGGTTGCATACCACCTCTATCAAGCTTCAGAGCTTATTGATAGTATGGAACCTACTATTCATGCTGGGGTATTTAACCTTTTTTTGGGTGTTCTCTACTCCTTTTTAAGTTTGGTGAAACTCATGGATTCATTGTCAAGATAATGTTTTTAAATGTATAACATGAAATATATAGGATGATAAAGGAAATCCTCAGTCCCCCTATAGTGTCCTTTCCCCAACTGCCAGCCTCTCACTATTTCTTCCTTTAAACCAAGTTCTGATGAAGAGTTGGCCCTTCTATCTTCACCTTTGATCCCACCCCTTCTTTCTTCTCCAGTAGATTGCTCCCACTGTCATTCTCTTTGTCTCACTAATCTTCAATCTCTCTTTTTATTCGATTCTTTCTCTGATATCTATAAATAGAACTATGATTCTCCTATTCTCAAAAAAATCCTCTCTAGATCCTATCATCCCTTCTAACCACTCTCTTGGAGTATGCCCCTTTTTTCTTATCCAGACTTCTTGAAGAAGTCTTGCCTCAATTTCTTCTCTTTTCAATCCCATCTAAACTTTCTTCTTTCTAGCTTCTAGGTTCATCACTCAACTGAAATTGCTCTTCCTAAAGTCATCAATAATCTCCTAACCTTTAAGAAGATCTGAGCTTTTATCTAGCCTCTTTCTAGCTGTGTGACCCTGGGTAATTCACTTAAACACTCCCTGCCTCAGTTTCCTTATTGTAAAATGGGAATAATATCATCTACCTAACTTGCAGAGCTGTTCTGAGGATCTATTATCAGAAAATTTATAAAAAGTGCTTATAATAGTGCCTGATGATAGTAGACACCATATAAATGCTTAGTCCTGCCCATCTCTTCCCTTGTCTACTGAAGGGCAAGTATTATTTCACTTGTCTTTTTTTTGAGCTTTGAACTCAAGCCCTCCTGCCTCCAGGCCCATGTGCTTTCTATTGCATCATCTATCTGGCCTCACTTTGGTCTTTGTATTCCTTATGCTGAGTACAGAGCTATGGTAAGTTCTTAATATATATACTTGTTATTTGATCAGTGGATTAATACAGAAAATGGTGTCTCTGAGATATTCTGGGAGGACTAGAACCTCTGATTCAAGGACTACGAATCCTTTATCCACCATCAATGACACCTTCACTCAACTCTCACCTATGACCCCAACTGTAGCCTGTGCAATGCCCGTCTTGGCAGATGAACTAAACCAGGTCTCCAACCCATCAGTGAATTAGAGGGATGTCCACCCCAAGCATTTGAAGATTTTTTTCTTAGCAGAATGGGCAGACAAGGACAGTTTGTTCTAACAACTATAAAGGTGGTCATCCAACTATAACCTGGGCCATCACCAGTCATCCTGACTTTTGTCTTGCCTTTGGAATTTGATGACTCTGGAATAGAGAGTGAGGAGGAAGAAAATGTGCAAGGATGAAGAAATTGTACAGCTCTATCTCACTTCAATTCAATTTAAGAGCAAGTCACATTACCCTGCGGTGGCATTGGTGCTTTTTGAAATGAAGAACAAACAGCAGTACAGAAAGTATATAAGATGCATATATTCTCCATTTGGTATTATCCCTGAATATCTGGCATGAGGAAATGAAAGAGAAATAAAGCCATAAAAGAATCCCAGGTGACCAATTTGGTATAGACAAATGCCTGGCTCAAGATGGCCCTCAGATGTTATTGGGTTGTGGGTTGTTTTTTTTTTTTACTGAGGTGTACAAAAAGAATAAATGGTCCAGTAGAGGGTGAACAAACTCCAGATTATTTTTAATTCTCCAGTCATGAATAAATATGATGATACTAAACATGGAAACTGGTAAGGTTCCTTTCTAATCAATGTCTATCCTCATGGCATTTTAAAAATCATTTTATCCATTGTTATCTGTCTGGATTCTCTGGATGAAAGGGCTGATCTAACCAACCTGAATTAAGGTTCACCAGATTCTTTGATCCTCACCACAATCCTGTGAGGTAGATAGTATGTGTTTTACTTTATGTTGTTGTTGTTATGTGTCTTTTGTTTCCAAAGAGAACCAATGATATCACAGGGTAATGTCTTGACTTGCTTGTGAACTGGATTTAAGATAGGCAGAGTAATACAAAGTTACATAGCCATTAGAACAAATTATTCACATCCATTTGACCAGGGGAAAGTCTTTATATTCTTGGAGTATATTTGGGACTTGTCTGTTGCTCTTAATCTGCTTTAGCCCATCTGTTGAGACAATTATCTGGGTTTTGGCCACTGCATATGCTACAGCTTCTTGGAACCACAAAGTAAGAATTAAGTGAATTTGGTGAATACCAAAGGTGGAAGGGTAGCCTTGAAACTCAGACCACAGTTACTAGTCCTCCCAACACCCTTACTTCAGAATAAAAATTTTTACAATAGCCAGAAATTATATAGTTGTTTTAAAGTTTGTAAAATCCTTTACAAATATTATTTCATTTGATGATCTGCAAATGGCCTTGTGACATAGGTACTATTTTTATTCCTATTTTTTAATTCCTATTTTATAGATGAGAAAACAAAAGTTGAAAAAGATTAATTGACTTGTCCAGGGTCACTTAACTAGTGTCTGAGGCAGAATTAATACTCAGGTCTTCCCATCTCCAGTTGATACATTCTAATTACTGAGCCATATGAATTATTCAATGGATTACTCTTATTTGGCTGTTTCCTCCATCAACATATTTAGCATTCATCCTACAGCTTAGCACACGGTCTTATAACTTACTGTGTATGGGGGGGGGTGAATCATCCTCTGGTGGCCAGTTATCTGGTGTTGATGCCCTCAATGAATTTAGCAAAGTTGATTGCCTAATGGCAGACATAAAGTCTTATGTTGGAACCATACTTGAAATCTTTCTAACCTGCAAGAACTCATATTTCTTTAATATAGCAATTCTGAAAGTATGATCCAAGAACCTCTTGAAGTCTATAAAGTCAAAAGTAATTTAATAATAATACTAAGACATTTTCATATCTGATATGGCAAATATCAATAGATATAATCCACTTAAAAAAAGTTCTTTGAGATCCTTAGTAATTTTTCAGAGTAAAGGTGTCTTGAGATGAAAACATTTAAGAACCACTGATCAAACATATCCACTGAAAACTTTTGAACATTTCAATTCCACAATGTGACATTGAAGTAGGACTTTGGACCTCACAAATGCCCCTTAGAATCTTTATTTTTGTCCAAGGCTCAGTTCAACATGAGGTTTTCCATGATTCCCCTATCTCCCCTAGTTGATAGGTCCTTCTCTACCCTAGTAATATACGGCATTTATTTAGTATGTATTTTGTAGTTACCTATCCTTATACATGTTACTTCCTCCAAAAATAATGCAAACTATGTGCAAGATAATTAATATTTTTGAATGAATAAATGTCAGTTATTTCCTTCATTTTTACTGATGAGGAAACTAGATCTCAGAGAAATGAGGATCATGCTCAAAAACCTCACAAGATGTAAATGATCGAGTTTGGAGTCTTCTGATTCAAGGTCTAACTTTCTTTTCACTAAATTAAGTTGCTTCTCTCATAGAGCTCTATTTTTAGTATCCTCCTAGTGGTTCTGGACACCAAATGAAAAGCAGACCAGAAAAAGTTGTGAAAAATTTGAAAAAGGAATGATTCGAGATCCCAGTTCCCAAGTAGCTCAAATCCAAATTCTAGCGCCACCTTATTATGTGACCAGAGGCAAATTTTTACCTCTCAGTGCTATGATCTGTAGAAGTGAATGGTAAGACTAGATGCTTTTTTTTTAAGTTGCTTTCAAAATTATCAATGTATAAATAATTATATATTGCATATAAGTATGGAATAATAGAGAAAGAAATGTCAACAGTAAGTAGTCAGAAGCTTTAAGTTTTTACTATGCTCCAGTCATGGAACTATGTGCTAAGGATACAAAAAAGGCAAGATCACCCCTTGTCCTTGAGGAATTTACATTCTAATGGAAGCTAGGTTCAAGAAGTGTGGATTCTGGTTTTTGCTCTGTCACTAAGCAGCCACAAATTAATTAAATTTTATTTTATTATCAAATTCAAATTCATTCTCTCCTTCTTTGCTTTCTCCCATACATTGAGAGGACAAGAAAAATCAAACCCATTACATATATGTATAGACATGCAAAACAAATTTCTTCAGTAAATAACTACAAGTGAATAGCCATATTTGGGGAAAGAATGGATTTGAACTCGGTCTATGGCCTCAATGGAGGGCAGTTTTCTTAATCAATAGCCCTTATGAGGGAATATGGACCTGCCCCTGAATACCTAATTAAGAGACTTTTACAGAAAAAGCATTTTGGGATCATTTGGCTACAATTATCCACATATCCTCCACTCAGCAAAATCCAGGTATGCCCTGTTTTCCCTTACACAAATACTTTGGGAGACTCATTTAAAATCAGTCCCACATGTAAAGTGGACACTTGTCAGTTATGTACCTGAAGGGTGTGCTTATGTTGAGCAATGTCAGCTAAAAAAGAGCCTGACTTCTTGTATTTAAAATGATTATTGACCAAAAAAAATAAAAGGTGGTGATGGGGGAAGGTGCAAATCAAAAACCAGAAAATGGCTGACTCAGACCAACCCCAATGCATATGGTGTGAAACAATGTCATTAACAGAGCCAGGTTGGAATTATATAAAAGCTTCTTTCAGCAAAACTTAAAATGTTTGGGGAAATAGTATTATAGATTCCTGGGAGACAAGAGAAGATCAAGAAGAATGGAAAGGTCACCCTAGAAGCTGTGTAGGGACTGGTTTTGGTATTCTTAAGTTTGGGAATCCCACTGATGGAGAATAAGATTGTTTTCTTTGCAGACAGGAAAGGAGAAACAGATTCTGATAAAGTTTATATTAACACTTAGTACTAAAAGCAAAAGAGTAATCCAGATCAGTCTAATAAGTGATGGGCTCATGGCCCAGAGTATTGTATGAACATTAGATTTCTAGAAAGGAAATTGTGGGAATCTATTTTTAAGCCTGATGAGTGATACACTCTGGAGGCATCTTAAAATCCCAAAGTGTGGGAAAAGGGTAGAGAATTTGAGGAGAGGATGCCTAAAGAATGATAACTTATGTTTGTCCAGCACTTTATACTTTTCAAAGTTTTTTCACATCCATTTTTTCATTTTTCCTCATTTTTTTCCCCTGGGAACTAGAACATTCTACTTAGGAATATATATACACATACATTTGTATATAAACCTGGATATGTTTGTGTATTGCTTATCCCTATCAACACTTAGCAAAGTAATTTTTTTTCTTCCATAGTCAAAAGTAAATATATCTTGTTGAATTGAAGTTGTATTTCACAACAATTCTGTGAGATGGAGAAGTTATAATCACTCCCATCTGAAAGATTAGGATGTTACTTCCTAAGTGATTCCCCAATTGATACAAGAAGTTAGTGGAAGAATCTGAGCTAGAAACCAAACTTCCTGTTGGCTAGTGGAAAGAACTCACAGGCTACTTTAGCAATTGACCTGTGAAAGAGAAAAGCAGAGTATCAGGGTAAAGAAATTTTTGTGTTAAAGTAGGAAATAAAGGTATCACATAGTTTATATTACTCAAGACTGAGCTTCTGTCTCAAATTCTGGCAAAATTACCAATAAATTTAGACAAACCACTTGTCAAGTCAGTCAAAAATATTTTTATTTTGCATCCATGTAACTACATATTTTTAATGGTTTAACTTCTCATTCACATTAAAAAGTTAATCTGTATATATAAATATAGCCTTAATTAGGAGGAAGTTGAAAGGGAAACAACAACAAACTCAAAAGTCAAATGGACTGGTTCTGTATGATTGACACATTGACTACTCAGACAATTCCATTTAAACAGTCATTTTCATAAAGAGCGAGCCTTAGAGGGAAGAGTTCAGGGAGGGGAGAGCTTGGGAGAATGAACAACTTAGAAGAGATGGTAAATGAATAATAAGTGACTTTGCAAATCTATCAGAGGCAAACCAAAAAAGATGAGAAAGAATAAAAGCCTACTAATAAATGAGGATGGACAGGAAACTAATGATGACTGAAAAAAGCCAAGAGGTTAAGGTTACTTTTAAATCTGTTTTAAGTAACAGAGGTATGAAGAAAATAAATTCGGTCAATTAGGAAGTAATGAAGACCTTGCAAAAATAGCTATTGACAAAAAGCAGGTAGGGGAATTCTTTAGCAATTTGAACATAGCACATACCAACGAATCAGCAGGTCAGGATGCTATGCTTCCTAGGAGATTAAAGGAGTTGATAACATACCTATTAAACCTCTGGTAATTGTTTATTTTTCTAAACAGAACCGAAGCCTGGGACAGTCCCACAAACCTCACTGATGGAGCATTTGTCTTCTAGCTACCATGCAGTTCAGGTATGGGAGATATAAGCTGATGAGACAAACTCTCAAGTGGAAACTCTTGAAAAGCAAACACCATAAAGGAAATGCAAAGGACAGATAATGTACACTGGTCAGAGAGCAAATTCTATTAAGAAAATTAAATTGGAAATCTCCTATGTAAAGAATGTAAGATTTGGAATTAGGATGTCTGAGTATGAATACCAACTTTTCCTTTTTCTGTCTCTCTTACCTGTGCCAAATTGCTTCATCATTCTGGGCCTCAATTTATTTATCTATAGAATGAGGGGGTTGGGTAGACCTCAAAATTCTGAGTAATAATTTAAAACAGGTATCTCAAAAGATCTATGGGACAAGCAGCAAAAGGGCATCATCTTTAAAGGTAAAGAAGAGAGAGAACAGAGTTGGTTGCCATAGAAGACTACTTCTGTATTGCAGCAGCTTCCTCCTTTAACTTGCTAATTCAGTAGATTATAAAGGCTCTTTGCTTTCTTTGTTTCTCTGGTTCCTAGGTGTCAAATAAAGTAGGAGCTTAATAAATGTTTATTTTAATTGCTAATTAATTGCTAAAGTCTATTATTTGTATCTTGCTGAAGGATTAAGAAAGTGGTCATCTCCCTTGGATATCCCTTGGATCAAAGCCCTGATTATCCCATTTTAGTAAAGGCTCTGAATACTTTGTAGTTCTGGACCTAAGATCATGTAAGAAGATGAAAAATCTCATCTAGATAAAAATCTTATTATTATTTGAACCTCTGGAATAACACTAATATGAGGTTTGCCCTTCATTTTTGAAGAAGGCCATGACATCAGTGGAGGTGATACCATGACAAACACTTGAATTGAATTTGAGTGAAGGGATGCTATGCTAAGTCCCCAGCTTCACTTTCTCCTCCAGAGTCATCTGGGTCCAGTGGTCAGATACGAATCAGGATGACTGGAAATGGTTCTGGATTTGAGGCAACAGGGTTAAGTGAATTGCCCAAGGTCACAAAACTAGTAAGTAGCAAATGTTTAAAACCACATTCACACTCCAGTCCTCCTGACTCCAAGACCAGTGTTGCATCCACTGTGTCATCTAGCTGATCAACACTACTATACCACTAGCTAGTTGTTTTATAGTGCTTGGAGGTTTGCATAGCATTTTATTATTTCATTATCCATGACAACCCTGAGAAGTAGGTATTATTATCTCCATTTAATAGATGAGGAAATTGAGATAAATAGAACTGAAATGACTTGCCCATGGTCACAAAACTAGCAACTGTTTAAGGTCATATTTGAACTCTACTCCTCCTAATTTCCTGATTCCAGGTCCAACACAATTCGGTGGGACACTATCCTTCTAGCATTTTAATGCTCTGCCCCATAAAACTCCTTCTTTCTATGGTGACAAAAACAAAAATAAAACCCTCCCCAAAACATATTCTTATTTCTGGTATAGCCAGAAAGCAACCAGAATTGGTATGAAATCTTATAAAATTAAACATATCCAAATCTATCATCAAAATATGTTTTCATTTTATAAGGAATTTTAAATCTATGATCCCATACTTTTAAATATTTATTGATTTGAAATAGGATCTGCCTCCCATAGATAATCTCTTCACCATTGTGTACTAGTACCTGGCTGCAGTGAAGGGAAATAATTCCATTTGAAGGGTTAGGGAGGTATTATAGATATTTATTTTAAATTATTGGTTTCTGTACCAAAGCATTAAGCAGGCCACTAATGAAATGTCCCCAGGATGCCAAATTGAGGGCATGTGTTGCCAACCCTAATGAGGCCAAAGAAATAATTCTGGAGGTAGAAAGTAACAAAATTAAACTCAAGTCAGGGGAAAAAATGCAAAGCCAAGTCCCTAGGGGGAACGTCTGTACTGCAAACATTTAGTGGATAGAGAAGCCCTGGAAAGCAGTCCTACTGTAAATTAGTTTGTGATGTCCTATGGCAGTCTTTGTTGGAGCAAAATATCAGGAACTATTGTGTCAGAATTGGGACTTTTTTGCCATCTCATATCAAGAGTCTCATATCCTGGTTCGGGGACACCTTGGAATCAGAACAATGTGGTAACATTGGAGTGAGTCCAGAGGAAAAATAACCTTTAATTAAAGGGATGAAGAACTTATTTATTAAGAAAGATTGAAGCAATTAATTTTATGGCTTTGTCACAAAGAATGTGTATGGGGGTCTCCTTGACATTCAGTGGGGACTTTAATTTAGAATAATGAGCTAATACAGGAAAAAATTATTTAGATTGGATATAAACAAACAAACCAAAAGTAGAGCCACTTTAAAGTCTATCAAATTGTTACTGAAGTGGTGAGTTAGATTAGCACAAAACCAGAATGGAAGAAAACCCTGAACCATATCTTGAGACTTTGGATATGGACTGAGATGGGGAGTGATGCAGAAGAGTAGGATTATCAACTGCAAAACCATTAGTAGTCATTCATAAATTAAGTGTTATTTAAATTGAGGACTATCTATAAATGAGAAGGAAGTAAGAATTTACAGCAACTATTATAGACAAAGCATAATTTACTGCCTGTTGTTAAGTTGCTGATATAATCTTGAAGGCAAATTATCCAGTGTAAACTGGATAGTGCAAACTGCTTGAAGGTAGAGACTCAGTTTCATCTCTGAGAACCCCATGTACCAGTCATACTTATAAGTCAGAAATGCCTGATGAATATTTGTTGAGAGAATCACTAGTTTAGTGACAAAACCAGGACTAGAAAATAGAAATGGGGTCCTCCTCAGATTTCAAAGGAGAGAGACCAAAAGCAAACAATTCCATTTGTTTCCTCACTATACTTTTACCAAATCAAGACGTCAAAATTATTTGTTCATGCTTGGTGCTGATCATAGAAATCCCTTGACCAACTTAATGAACCTTTGAGAATGATTCATGAAAACTCAAAATGTTCATTCAAGTATGCTCTGGAGCACTTCTCTAAGGAGTAGGACATGTCCTATGTCAGTCTGGTCATTGAATGGGAACAAGTTGATTAAATAGGATTGGGAGAAGGGGCCACCTTTTTTTGAGATGATATACAAAAAGGATTCTTTAGTTGTAGATGTGACTTTTCACTTCTTTTTCCTTTTTTAAACTGTAGGCTGCAGAACAGCAGAACTAAGATCCTAAGGAAATGAACCACTTCTGTAACTTGAGGCTTAGGTCCATGGAACCTAATTGTTTTCTTGTCTTCAAGGCCCCAGCCTTGGAAAAAGAGTGACATAATCTTTTAGCCTGAGAGATGGTAGCTCTGTGGATAAGGAAAATTAGGTGGTCTAAGCATGGTATTAGTTAAATCCAAATTAAATCCAATGGTGTTAAGAGTTCCTGAACCTAATACTTTCACTCTACTCCCCTACCCCCATCCCAAACAGTCCCCCCAAAAGGGGAATTCCTGGGTTGATATTAGCTTCAGGATTGTCGAGCTGGCAACTCCAAGTTGGAAAGTTCTATGCTCCAGTTTTCTAGTGAGAAAAAGGAGCTTTTTGATTGACACAAGTTTTTTGGAGGGACAGAAGGATTCCATACATAGCTACTTATTCCACAATTTGGAGGAGGAAAAAGAAAGACTTGAACTTTTCCCTGAGCTATGATTGAGTTCTTTAGTCAGAATAGGTCCTATCAGAAGGGGAATGGCATTTCTAACACCCCTGTTTACATTTCCTTCTGGGGGGAGTTCAAGTCCCTTAGAGTACTAGAATAGATTGAAATGTCTATGGAGATTTCTGGGGAATTTCCTGGAATGGAAGGGGGTCACCTGTTCATCATCCTCCCCCACCATCACCCCCCCAACTCAGGGGAGATTCCAAATCATGTGATTTGATGCTTATCTGGTTCTGTGAGGTGAAAGAAGGATTCACTTTTAAAGATTTGCCTCCCTAGTATCCTTGATTGCTTTCCTTCTGAAGAAGTTCAAACCACAGGGTGGTGCTATGAGTCTATAATATTTTAAGACCCCAGGGAAAGATGGAATTCACCAAAAAGGAAAGAGAATTGTCTCGATTGATTATGGGTTACTGCGATTCTTTTTTTATAATTTTCTCCATTTCTTTGAGAGGCTGTCCTATACTGAGAGATGCATTTGCTACCTTGAGTGCTTGTACAGGATTTGAAGCTTCTTACATACATTCTGTGATTCTATCCCTAGGATTTATAGCAGCTCTCTGGAATAGTTTAAACTCATTTCTATCTTAGGGACAAAGCATGAAGTATTGAAAATAGATATACACTAGGCTAAGTTCAAACTAAATTCTGACATTTCCCAGGCGAATCTCTGGAACAAGACAACCCAAGCCCAGAATTATAATTTGGGTGAGGGGACACCAGCTAGGTTGCACTAATAATTGGATTCATCCATTTTCTATTTCCCAATCATCCTTATCTGCCATTAATGTGGGAGCCTGTGAGTTGGCTGATAATAAATCTTATCTCTAATTCTTAACTCTTTTATTAGATATGAAACAATTTTTAAGAAAGGGTTATTAATGAAAGGTTTTGTGTATCCCTTCCAGTTCTCAGACTGATGAGATCATAGCCTTTCAGTTCCTAGACTGGAGTTTCTAAATAAATGCTTATTGATTGACTGGCTGATCACCCCAGAGATCCAGTAATTGGCATATCCAAGTGATTAGTTTAAGTATCTACCTGGTTATACTTCATTTAAGTCCAGAAACCTTTGTAGACACAAGACCAAACTCAGTATATGATTATTCATTTTTTTTCTTTGCATCAATTCTGTTTTTTCTTTTTGCCCCCATAAACGCTTTTTCTTAACCAATCCATGTGGTAGTCATTTTGATAACCTGCCACAGGAATCTCTGAAAACCTTATTTTCTGTTGTGAATTGCTATGGCTTCTTCCATTGTTGCTTCATAAACAAACTCATAGCCTGTTTGGTGTGCTTTCAGCCTTCATGCATTTTTAATGATTTACAGGGAAAAGATAGTTTTTTCTCCTTTTAAAAAAATAATAAATTTAATGACTTAATACACATCAAGTGGAATTGTTGGTTTGTGGTGACGGTTTTATAATTCCAGGTTCAAGTTTTTTCTATTTAATTATGCACAATAACTCTCTTGGAATATAATGCAATAACAAAAACATGCACTGATGCTGGCATAAGAGCCTGTTGTTTATTAGTATTGGTTCTGTGCTTTATGTTTGAAATAAAATATTTGGAACTAATGTTGGCCATGTTTCCTCCAAACTAGACAAAAAAAACTTCCTCTCTGAAAATATGGAGCTACAATCTTTGGTGCGAAAAGCCAGCAGCTCCAGAGATAGCAAATTAAATTGTACTTGTAGCAAACCTTGTGGTACATTTTGTTGCTTGCTCAGAGTTCTTTTAATACTAATAATTTAATAAAGTGGAGGACTGATACATTGACCCGAAGATCTCCAAAGCATCATGGAATTTCCTGAGGTTAAAAGGCACAGCTTGCTGAAAGGTTGTTTGTTTTAAACTCTCACATTCATTGTTTTTCTCTTTTCCTTCCTCCTTCCCTCCCTCCCTCCCTCCATTGCCAGAACTCAGCTTGTATTTTTGGAATTGTCTTTGTTGGATATCAGAATCTGGAAGCAAGTCTTTGTGAACCTATAAGATAAAACCTTCCATTCTTCAAATCTTGGGACATGAATTTTTCTCGTACTGCAAAGCATAAATACTCATCTCTCTTGGTTTAATTTTCTTGGGATATTTTGGGGTTTCTTAGTAGAAAGGAAACAGATGTCCAGTTCTATAAAACTTATTCTGCAAGGTGGCTTGGTCTTTCCTTTCCTTGTAGGGAGAAGTGGAAACAGGATTTAGGTTGGAGATAAAGAAATGCACTCACTAAACAATGGTGCTGTTGCACAAATAGGCCCCCATGACTAAAATTCACTACCTCCTCAACACCCTCTCACAGAATTCCTACCTTCTTTCAGAGTAAAACTGAGATGCTACAACCTGCTTAGGCCTGATTCTCCAATTATTAGTAGTCTCTCCCTTAAAAATTTCATTTTTTGTATCACCCATGACTACACTCTACCACCATGATTCATAGAGTAAGCACCTTGCTACACCTCCCTCCCTCAAGTTATGTGAAGTGAAGAAATTCCTTCTACCAATTAAGACCAATAACTAACTGTTCAGCAACTTCAGAGTTAGAGTTATCTACTATACTGACAGGTCAAGTCACAAAAACTGGTTCTAAGACTGGTTCTCTGTTTCATTTGGCAACTTGTCTAACACACAATAGGTACTTAATATTTATTTTAAATTCAATTAAATTCAATAAGTAGTTATTAAAATATAATATAGAAAAGATAATGAATTGGATATCTGATTTTAAAGAGTTTATAGTATATTTGGGGGAAACAAAAGATACATAGATAATAGTTATCCCTTCCACATCAAAAGGGTTAGGAGAACAACAGTACTTGACCTTGAAAATCTGTGCAAAATTTTTTGGCCTTCCCTTTACATTAGAGGAAAAAGTCTGAATTTTCTTTCCTTGTATGGGGTATTTATGGTATCTTATTGTAAAATTTGGGTTAAGTATTTCATCACTCACTCTATCCTCTGTTGGCTTTCATGTGTCGTCTGTGCCTTCTTCAAAACTCCCCTGAAATTCTCATTTAATTTTTTATGCTATTTTTCAATATATATATATATGTATATATATATATTGAAATCATGATGAGGAAAGTCAGCAGCAATCAATCAAAAAGTATTCATTGATATTTTCTATGTGCCAGTCACTGTATTATGGACTAGGGATACAAGAATATGCAAAAACATTGTCCCTGTTCTCAAGGAGCTCACTTTCTAATATGGGAGACAAGATGCAAATATCTATGTGTTTGCAAGTTATATGCAGTGTAAATGGAAATGAAATGTGGAGGTGTGTGGATGAATGTGGAGAAATCTTTAGAAGGTGAGCTTGTGTTTGAAGAAAACTAGGAAGCAGGTGTGAAGAGAGAGAGCCTTTTAGGAAAGGGGTATAGAAAACAAGGAAACTATGGGATCTTATGTGCCAAAAAACAAAGCAATCAATACAATTGGTTGTCAGAGTAAGGGAGGAGGTCAGACTGAAAAGGAAGGAAGGGACCTGGTTGTGAAGGATCAAACAGATGATTTTACATTTAATTCAGGAAGTAAAGGGAGTCACCAGAACTGATTCATTGTGGGGGGAGGGGAAGGGAAGACATGACATGGTTAGACTTGCACATTAGGAGAGTCACTTTGGCATATAATTGGAGGATAAATTAGAGTGAGGAAAGACTTGAAGCAGAGAGGCCAATAGAAATAGTAAATGTATGAGATGATAAGGGCTATAGTGGTCATGTAGGTAAGAGAGGAAGATATACTCATGAGACTATATTCAAGATATATTCAAGAGAAACTAGGAAGATAGAAATGATCAGATTTGATAACAGATTAGAGTGTGGGGTCAGTGTAAGTGAAGCGATGTGTATGATACTGTAGTTTCCAGTCTGGATACTTGCAATGTTTGTGATCCCTTCACCAGTAATTGGAAAGGTGGGAAGGGGAAAAATCTGGGGGAGGAAGATAATGAATTTCATTTTGGACATGTTGATTTTGAGATGCTCAAAAGATATTGACATGTAACATGAATTGAAGAGAGATTAGTGATGGATTTGAGAAACATTTGTTAATAATAATTGTTAATTGATATAACTGATAATAATTGAACCCACTGGGGTGGGGAGAAGCACTAACAGAAAAAGTCTTATGTAAAGGATGACATTTAAATTGAGCCTTAAGCAAAACTGGGGATTTTAAGAGGCAAAGATTTAAAGGGAGTGAATTTCAGTTTGGAGTGATCACCACACGGGAGTGTATTCTGGGACACAGGAGTAAGAGAGAAGTAGGGGATGGTGAGCAGGTCAGTTTGACTGGGAATGATAAGAGATTGGTTGGAGAGAATTTGTGAGGTGCTTTAAATGCCGAACTCAGGAACAAAAGGGAACTGCTGAAATGCTTTGAGCAAAAGAGTGGTAAGGTCAGATTTGTATTTTAAGAATATTCCTTTGACTTTGATCAACCAATACCATTATTGGGTCTATGTCCTAAAGAGGTCATGAAAAAGAATAAAAATCCCACATGTACAAAAGTATTCATAGCTGTTCTGTTTATGGTGGCAAAGAATTGGAAATTGAGGGGCTGCCCAACAATCGGGGAATGGCTGAACAAAATGTGGTATGTGTATGTGATGGAACACTACTGTTCTATAAGAAATCAGGAGGGATGGGATTTCAGAAAAGCCTGGAAAGACTTGCATGAACTAATGCTGAGTGAAATGAGCAGAACCAGAGGAACACTGTACACACAAACAGCAGCATGGGGTAATGATCAACCATGATGGACTTGTTCATTTCAACAGCATGAAAATCAAAGACAATTTTAAGTGACTAGTGATGGGAAATACCATTCAAACCAGAAAAGGAACTGTGGAGATTAAATGAAGACCAAAGCTTATTATCTTCAATTTTTAAAAGTTGTCTTATGTATTATGAAATTTTGTTATCTCTAATGTTTTCTTCCTTCCTTTTGGATCTGATTATTCTCTTACAATACTTTCAATTTGGATCTCTGTTTAGCATGGCTACAAATGGAAAGCCTTTATTAGATTTCTTTCTATTAGGGGAGGGGAGAGGTAAAGAAGGGAAGGAGAAAAATTGTAAAACTTAAAACCTTGCAAGAAAGGATTGGCAAAAACTACCATTGTAAGTAGTTGGAAAAACAAATAAAATATTTACATAAACAAAATATTGGATTGAAAGAGACTAGAGGCAGAGAGACCAATTAGGAAACTATTACAATAGTCTCAGGGAAATTATACAAGGGAGTAGCTTTGTTGAATCCAGTTGAATGATTATTTATGGAACAAATGGAGCAAGGGAACATTATAGAATATTTTCTAATAATAAGAATGTATCTTTCTGAAGTACATTGAGTTCCCTTTCACTTACTGTTAGATGACTGGATGTAGAGGATATATTAGATGATAGTCATACTTCAAGGTAGCTAGGTGGTGAGGAACATAGAGTGCTAGGCTTGAGTCAGGAAGACTCAACTTTATGAGTTCAAATTCAGCCTCAGATGCTTGTGAGGTGAATGACTCTGGGCAAGTTATTTAACACTGTTTGCTTCAGTTTCTTCATCTGTAAAATGAACTGGAGAAAGACATGGTAAACTACTCCAGTATCTTTATCAAGAAAAAACCAAATGGGATCATGAAGAGTTGAATATGACTCAATAGCAATGCTTATATAGCTTATATAGCTTAAAGATCATGGGGGGGGTCTTTCCATCTGATTTGCAACTGGAAACTTCTAGATGATTTGCTCATATTAAATTTCCTTCAGAGACTGTCTTACTTTTTTATTTGTAGTGCATTGCACATAGTAAATGATTAATAAATGCCTTTTCTCCCTTTCCATCCATTCATTTCTTTATCCATTGAACAGAGGGTTAGATTCAATGATCTCTTTGATTCAATGCAAGGGCTCCTTGTATTCCTGGGCTAGACTATCTCTTATGATGCTTTTCAACTTTAGGATTCTATGAAATTCACACAAATCATGGAAGGTGATAAGGGTCACAACCCACCTGAAGGATCAGAGTGATGGAGGACCAGTCTCCTTGATTCCCTTTAAAAGCTCTGTCATTATGACATCGATGGTAGCTTTTGTTTGTTTGTGCAGCCCTTAATCATATATGTTCACAAAACTGGTTACTTTAGTAGGATGGAAGTGCCTTTCAGACTATCTTTTTCATCCCTCTAATATATGCTAGCACTGCTCTCAACAAATAGCAGACTTCTCAAAGAGAAAATGTTAAGGATTATTAAACCTTCATTTCTTAATTTCCATCTTGATTCAAAAAATCACAGGAGGCTGTGATCTTATTTTATGCTTTCTTTTTTTTCATGCAGTTGGAATGGGTAATCTGACATTTATTAGCTGGTGAAGGTAGGCTTTTTCTTTATAGCATTAAATATTCTTTTTCATGATGGTGTTTTACTTTACAAATGGCAAATAGATCATGATGTGACCTGCCTAGAAATGCTTTCCTCAAGTGTTTGAGAATTCCAAAAACCTCTCTTTGTAGCACTGGCATTTGGAGCCCTACTATCATGTCTGACACACTTTATACCAGTCATCATTCATGGAGTGGTAAGAAAAAGTTAACTGCCTATGAGAAAAAAATTGATTTTTTCCCCCTTCTTACATGTAGCAAAGTCTTTTCTGGAATGAATCCCCCAAATTTAGAGGCATTACTGTTATTATTGAAATTCTGCTGTATTAGGTTGTGTTATGGTCAGTCTCATGTAGCCAAGCCAGCTCATGCCAAGAGGAGAGTGAATAGTCAAGTCAACATACATTCATTCTGTAAGTATCTGCTTATTTCCGACATTCCATCAAGTGTTGGGGATACAAGGAAAAGCAAAACTAGTCTCTGCTCCCAAGAAATTCACAATTTAATGGGGGAGGCAGCATGCAAACAACTCTGTACACACAGGATATGTCTATATCTATTTATGACAATTTGGAGATAATCTCAGAGAAAAGGCACTGGCATTAAGGAGGATTAAGAAAATCTTGAAGTTTTGCCTGAGACCCGAAGAAAGCTTAAAGAATCCAGGAGGGAGAATTTGTGGATTATTATGAAACTGAAAAAGACCTTAGGACTTCTCTTATCAAACCTTCTCCTCCAGATCATAACACTAAGAACCAGAGAGGTAGGTCAATTAGTGAGAGAACTAGATTTTGAATCCAGGTCTCCAGATTCCCAATCCATATTTCCAATTCCCAACATCTAGGTCAGATTTTAGACATTTAGGTACTTAACAGTACCATCACTTTCTGTACCACTTAATGGACTGTGGCTAAGACTTTTTTTTTGGTAGAGGAGGGCTGAGATGTAGTTATGATCTGTGTATTTATTCTATATCCATGTCCCCACATTTTGGGTTGGGCAGCAATTGTTCTCCATCTTTCCCATCAATTGTGATTATATTTCTGTTCTCATGTTCTCCTCCCCTCCCCTCCCCTCCCCTCTCTCTATTGTGGGTAGCTTCATAATGCAGAATGGATTAAAGCTATTCTCTGACTGCCAGATTCCATAGAGACTGGACATCACCTGTAAAGCATGTTTGGTGAGGAATTCACTGGGAAATTGTAAACTCTACCTGAAGACACCTGAACTAGGAAGCTGTGTAGCCTTGGACAAATCATTTTATCTTACCAGGACTCAGTTTTTTCATTTGTAAAATGAGGGGATTAAGCTAGATGATCTCTAAATTCTGTTAGAGGACTGACATTCTATGTCTCATGTTCTAAGGTCTCTGCCAGTTCTAACATTCTTTTTTGTTTGTTTGTTTGTTTTATTCATTTATTTAAATTTTTTAATTCTCATTTTATACAAATTTTTTTACATTAATAAAATATTCTTGTTTAAGAGTAAATGAAATACCCCCTCCCCCATAAATATAGACTTGCTTGAGAGATAAAGTAAAGGGGAGAGAAAAAAATTAAAATGAAAAAAATAATAGTAATAATTGTAGATATGGCCAAGTGGCTCAATGGACAAAGCACCAGCCCTGGAGCCACGAGCACCCAAGCCCACATCCAGCCCCATAGACCCAACAATCACCCAGCCATGTGACATGCAAGCCACCCGATCCCCACTGCCCTGCAATAACCAAAAAGAAGAAAAAAAAGACCCCAAATAAAATAAAATAGTAATAATAGTAGGGGTGGCTGGGTGGCAGACAGAGCATTGGCCCTTGAGCCAGGAGCACCTAGGTCCAAATCCGGCCTCAGACAATCAATGATCACCCTGCTATGTGGCCCCAGGCAGGCCACCCAGCCCCATTTGCCCTGCACCCTCCCCCAAAATAATAATAATAAAAAATGTGCTTCAGTCTTTGTTCCAACACCAACAACTCTGTCATGGGTGGATCACATTCTTTATGGTAAGTCCATCACAAAAGTTACTTCCATATTTTTCCAACATTGCCATTGCTGATCACAACTCCCTCCTTTCTTATTTCTCCACTACTATGTACTATATTTTCTCTCTCCTTTCACTCTGACTCTGCTGTAGGTAGCTGAGTGGTGCAGGAGACAGATCCCTGGTCCTGGGGCCAAGAGGCCCTGAACCCCCATACCACCCCTTAGGCCTAGCATCCACCTGGCCCTATGGTCCTGGTCAGGCCATCCAATCCCAGCCCCTTGCAAGAAGTAAAAAAGAAAATGTGTTATATCTGACCACTCTCCTGCCATGGTCCATCCTCTCCTCCTTTATTCACATCCCCACCCCTTCCCCTGTCCCCCTTCTCTCCTTCTTACTCCAGATGTCTATACCCCATTGAGTATATATGCTGTTTCCTCTCCTAGCCACCTCTGATGAGAGCAAAGGTCTCCTCATTCCCACTTGCCACCCCCCTTCCATATGATTGCAATAGCTCATTGTAATAAAGAAAAATCTTATTATATGAAATATCTTGGCCTATTCCCCCTCTCCTTTTTCTTTCTCCCATTACATTTCCCTTTTTTTCTATTGACTCCATTTTTACACCATATTTTATCTTCAAATTCAGCTTTTTCCTGTGCTTCAACTATAAAAGCTCCCTCTACCTGCTCTATTAACTAAGAAGGTTCATATGAGAATTATCAGTGTCATTTTTCTATGCAGGAATACATGCAGTTCATCATCATTGAGTCCCTCGTATTTTCACCTTCTCCACTCTCTATGCTTCACTTGAGTCCTGTATCTGAAGATCAAACCTTCTGTTCAGCTTTTGGCCATTCCAAAAGGAACATTTGAAATTCCCCTGGTTCATTGAAAGTCCATCTTTTTCCCTGGAAGAGGACATTCAGCCTTGCTGGGTAGTTCATTCTTCGCTGCATTCTAAGCTCTTTTGCCTTCTGGTATATTGTATCCAAGCCCTATGAGCTTCCAATGTAGTTGCTGCTAAGTCCTGTGTGATCCTGACTGCAGCTCCACGATATTTGAACTGTGTTCTTCTGGCTGCTTGTAATATTTTCTCTTTGACTTGGGAGTTCTGGAACTGGGCTATAATATTCCTAGGGGTTGGTTTTTTGGGATCTCTTTCTCTGGGGGATCGGTGGATTCTCTCCATTTCTATTTTGCCCTCTGCTTCTAGAATATCAGGACAATTTTCCTGTAGTAATTCTTTGAAAATGATGTCAAGGCTCTTTTCCTGATCATAACTTTCAGGTATTCCAATAATTTTTAAATTATCTTTCCTAAATTTGTTCTCCATATCAGTTGTTTTTTCAATGAGATATTTCACATTTTCTTCTGATTTTTCATTTTTTTTGTTTTGAGGTATTGATTCCTGATTTCTGGTAAGTTCATCAATCTCCCTGAATTCTATTCTTTGTCTGAAGGATTTGTTCTCCTCAGAGAGTTTTCTTATCTCTTTTTCCATCTGGCCAATTTTGCTTTTTTTTTTTTTAGTGTTTACCCATAAACTTTATTTACAAACATTTAAATAATTTGGTAGCTTATTCACAATCATTTGATATCTTCTGGGTCATTTTTTTTGGTGGGGTGTTTGTAAGGGAATGGAATTAAGTGACTTGCCCAAGGTCACACAGCTAGGTAATTATTAAGTGTCTGAGGTAATATTTGAATTCAGGTCCTTTTGACTCCAGGGCTAGTGCTCTATTTTCTGCAACACCTAGCTGCCCCCCAGGTTATCTTTTCTTTTTAAATTTATTTTTTATTCTCATTTTGTACAAATGTTTTTTACATTAATAAAATATTCTTGTTTATAAGTAAACAAAATACCCCTCCTCCCCCATGAATATAGATAGACTTGCTTGGGCGAAAAAAGTAAAGGGGAGACAAAAAAAATTAAAATAAAAAAAATAATACTAATAATTGTAGGTATGGCCAGGTGGCGCAATGGTTGAAGCACCAGCCCTGGAGCCACAAGCTCCTGAGCCCATATCCAGCCTCAAAAACCCAATAGTCACCCAGCCGTGTGACATGCAAGCCACCCGATCCCCACTGCCCTGCAAAAACCACAAAAAAGAAAAAAAAAGACCCAAAATAAAATAAAATAGTAATAATAGTAGGGGTGGCTGGGTGGTGGACAGAGCATTGGCCCTTGAGCCAGGAGCACCTGGGTCCAAATCCGGCCCTAGACACCCAAAGATCACCCTGCTATGTAGCCCCAGGCAGGCCATCTAGCCCCACCTGCCCTGCACCCTCCCCCAAATAATAATAATAACAAAAAATGTGCTTGAGTCTTTGTTCCATCACCAACAACTCTGTCATGGGTGGATCTCATTCTTTATGATAAGTCCATCACAAAAGTTACTTCTATATTCTTCCAACATTGTCATTGCTGATCGCAACTCCTTCCTTTCTTATTTCTCCACTACCATGTACTATATTTTCTCTCTCCTTTCACTCTGACTCTGCTGTAGGGTAGCTGAGTGGTGCAACAGACAGATCCCTGGTCCTGGGGCCAAGAAGCCCTGAGCCCCCATACCAACCCTTAGGCCCAGAATCCACCTGACCCCATTGTCCTGGGCAGGCCTTCCAATCCCAGCCCCTTGCAAGAAGTAAGAAAGAAAATGTGTTATATCTGACCACTCTTCCCCCATGGTCCATCCTCTCCTTTATTCACATCCCCACCCCTTCCCCCTGCTCCCCCCTCCTTCTTATTTCAGAAGTCTATACCCCAATGAGTATATATGCTGTTTCCTCTCCTAGCCACCTCTGATGAGAGCAAAGGTCTCCTCATTCCCCCTTACCTCCCCCCTTCCATATGATTGCAATAGCTCATTGTAATAAAGAAAAATCTTATTATATGAAATATCTTGGCTTATTTCCCCCTCTCCTTTTTCTTTCTCCCATTACATTTCCCTTTTTTCTATTGACTCCATTTTTATACCAGATTTTATCTTCAAATTCAGCTTTCTCCTGTGCTTCAACTATAAAAGCTCTCTCTACCTGCTCTATTAACTGAGAAGGTTCATATGAGTATTATCAGTGTCATTTTTCTATGCAGGAATACATGCAGTTCATCCTCATTAAGTCCCTCATATTTCCCCCCCCCCTCCAATCTCCATGCTTCACTTGAGTCCTGTATTTGAGGATCAAACCTTCTGTTCAGCTCTGGCCATTCCAAAAGGAACATTTGAAATTCCCCTGGTTCATTGAAAGTCCATCTTTTTCCCTGGAAGAGGACATTCAGCTTTGCTGGGTAGTTCATTCTTGGCTGCATTCTAAGCTCTTTTGTCTTCTGGCATATTTTATTCCAAGCCCTACAAGCTTCCAATGTAGTTGCTGCTAAGTCCTGTGTGATCCTGATTGCAGCTCCACGATATTTGAACTGTGTCCTTCTGGCTGGTTGTAATATTTTCTCTTTGACTTGGGAGTTCTGGAACTTGGCTATAATATTCCTAGGGGTTGGTTTTTTGGGATCTCTTTCTCTGGGGGATCAGTGGATTCTCTCCATTTCTATTTGCCCTCTGCTTCTAGAATATCAGGACAATTTTCCTGTAGTAATTCTTTGAAAATGATGTCAAGGCTTTTTTCCTGATCATGTCTTTCAGGTATTCCAATAATTTTTAAATTATCTTTCCTAAGTCTGTTTTCCATATCAGTTGTTTTTTCAATGAGATATTTCACATTTTCTTCTAATTTTTCATTTTTTTTGTTTTGAAGTATTGATTCCTGATTTCTGGTAAGTTCATCAATCTCCCTGAATTCTATTCTTTGTCTGAAGGATTTGTTCTCCTCAGAGAGTTTTCTTATCTCTTTTTCCATCTGGCCAATTTTGCTTTTTAAAGCATTCTTCTCCTCAATAACTTTTTGAACTGTTTTATCCATTTGACCTAAGCTGGTTTTTAGCATGCTATTTTCTTCAGCATTTTTTTGAATTTCCTTGACTAAGCTGCTGACTTCATTTTCATGTTTTTCCTGCATCTCTCTCCTTTCTTTTCCCAGTTTTTCTTCCAACTCCCTCATTTGATTTTCAAAGTCTTTTTTTGAGCTCTCTCATAGCCTGAGCCCAGTTTTTGTTTTTCTTGGAGTCTTTAGATGCAGGAGCTTGTGCTTCCTCATCTTCAGAGTGAATATTTTGATCCTTCTTGGGCTCATTTGCAAATATTTCTCAATAGTCTTCCTTTTGTTTCTTTGCTTGCTCATTTTCCCAGCCTGGGCCTGGTTTGGGGGGTGCTTCCTGAGCTTTTGGGACACTCCCACAAGGGTCTCAGTGTGTGAAGCTCTGTCCTCCCTCCTGGTCTGTGAATGACCATAGGCGCCCCCCTCTGCCAGGGGGCTGAGGTGGGGGGGGTTGCTGTTCTGTGGGGGGCCTAGACTGAGATTAGGATCTGAATGTGGTCAGAGCCCCAGAGTCCTGTTCCAGGGGCAGAGGACTGAGCTTGCAGTTTCTCTTCACTCCCCTCCCTCAGCTCAATGGGCTCATGCCCTGGGGGCTCCTGCTTACAGGCTCCGCCTGCTTCTGTTTTTGGTTCTGGGCTGTAGAAAGACCAAGCTGCTCCCTGTGTGCCCCGAGGGCTGGGCTCCAAGTGCTCACTCTGGCAGAGGTCCCCGGCTGTTCCCTGACTTTGTGCCCGGTGCTCCTCAGGGTGCAGCTCAGGAGACTCCCCTGCTGCTGTGAGCTGAGACTCCCAGCACCCTGGGGCTGCCTCCGGGAGGTTGAAGCTCTTTGGCTCTGGTGGGCCACCCCTCTAGCAGGCCGCCTCTCCGATCCCAGGGAGCAAAGCCTTTCTGCTCTTTTTCAGGTTACCTTGCATAGGAGAACTGCCTCTCTGGGTCCCTTTGTGGGTTCTGTCTCTCGAAAGTTTAGCTAGAGTCCTTAGTTTATAAGTTTTATCAGAGAGTGCCTAAAACTCGATTTCTTCTTGTCGCCATCTTGGCTCCACCCCCCCAGTTCTAACATTCTCAGAGTGCATCCTTAGGACATACTAGGTTCACTCAGTTTCAAGTTCCTGACCTATAAAATAGAGATAATATTAGCTGTGATTGCTATGAAGACATGTATAAATATATATGTATATATATATATATATATATATATATATATATATATATATATATATATGGCATTTTGGAAATATTAAGGAACTATATAATCCCAGCTATTATTTTTACATATCTTATTTATTTATAGTTTTGGTCTATTGACCACAGGTGGCTCTGATTTTGAATTCCTTGAGAATAGGACCTGGGTTTTGTTTTTCTTTTCTTTTGCTTATTACAGCATCTGGAACATAGCAGGTACTTTAATAAATACTTGGTGACTTGACTAGTTTGCAAGTTTTCTCCCTTATTAAATTGAAAGGTAGCTTTATGAGGGCAGAAACTGTTTTTACCTTTCTTTGTATCCCCCCAGAATTCAATATAGTAATTAATATATGGAAGGTACTTAATATATACTTGTTATCTTTTTAATTTATCTATTTATCCTTTGATTTACAACATCTCTTCTATGTGCTTTTTTGAGTTTTTAAAAAACTTGTTGCTTTATTAATTTCTTAAAATGGATAATCCTCTCCTTTTATATTTTGTTAACATTTATTTTCAGGTAAATAATTTAATACTTATTTTCATGGAAATAATTTATATCCTAAGGACTATTTTAGTACCCTCTAGAAATTTTGGCATTTTTTTTATCATCATAATTTTTTGAACATAATTATTAAGTAATTTTATGATTTGTTCTTTTACTCACTCATTATTTAGAATTTCATTGTTATATTTCCAATTGGGTATGTGTCTTTTGTTTGTGCTCCTTGATCTGATGAATTTATATCACATTATGATCTATAAAGAATATATTTTCCATTTCTAACCTTTTACATTTATTTGCATTATCCTTACTCACCGACACTTGATCAATTTTTGCAGAAGTTCTAGGTGGTACTGAAAAACATGTATTTTTTTTGCATTCCCATTTATATATCAGAAATCTTTAGATTCTAGTTTCTTTCTTTCTTTTCTTTTTTCTTTTTCAAGGCAATGGGGTTGAGTGGCTTGCCCAAGATCACAGAGCTAGGTAATTATTAAGTGTCTGAGGCTGGATTTGAACTCAAGTACTGCTGACTCCAGGGCTGGTGCTCCATCCACTGTGTCACCTAGCTGTCCCCTAGGTTCTAGTTTCTTTAGGAATTTGCTCAATCCTCTGTTTCCCTTTTGTTCATCTTTCTACTATATTTATCAAAAACCCACAGAGGGAAATTGAAGTCTCATGAATGTTATTATCTGGGTCTTCTTATAATTCAATTAACTTTATGGATTTAGATGCCAAAAAGTTTATTTTTGATATTGATTTGTAGTCTATGGTTCCATTTGGCATAATGTGATTTACTTATTCATCTCTTTTCCTATTGTGAATTTTTGTTTTTTACCTTGTCTGATAGCCAGATTGCAAAACTTGCTTTTTTTCATTGTACCTACTATATAGCCCTTCATTTATATATAACTTTGCTTTTGTTTATGTTTCTTGTAGATAGCAAATTGCTTTTTCCTATTATCTAATTTATCACTCTCTTTTACTTTAATTAGAACTGTTTAATCCAGTCACATTTAAAGTTATGAGTTAGATATATATTTTCCTTCATTTGCTCTAATATTTTTTTAATTAAAATTTTTTGTTGAGAGGTCTTCATTTACTTTAAAAACAATTCAGCCCATGTTGAAATAACCCAATTCTGGCAAGCTCTGTTCCTCTCATTTTCAATACTTTCTTCCTAGGTTTGAAGTTTTACTTAATTTATTAATTCCTTTTCGTTAATATAAATTCTCCTAACAAATCTTATTCTTCTCTCCTTTTTCGGGTAAAAATAGTTAAAAATTTCCTTAATCTCCTTTTGAAGTCATTTATTTTTGGGGGTGGCTAGGTGACGCAGTGGATGGAGCACCAGCCTTGGAGCCAGGAGTACCTGAGTTCAAACCTGGTCTCTGACACTTAATAATTACCTAGCTGTGTGGCCTTGGGCAAGCCACTTAAATCCATTGCCTTGCAAAAAAAAAAAAGAAATCATTAATTTTTTTAGTTTTTCTATGCCTTTTCCCCCTAAAAACAAGGATCTCTTCTCCTGTTCTCTTCATTCTCTTTGCTTTTCATCTATTCTAAGCTTTTATTCTTGGATTCATGATTCTTGTAATTATTACTTTTTTTAGTCTTTGTAATTCTCATGGCATGAAAGTTTCTAAAGTATCTACTTTGATACTTTTTTGTGTTATTGCTTTTGACATTTTGGTGATTTCTCCATCTCTTTTTTCCACCATGCCTTGTATTTTTTTTTCCAAATTGTCCTTCACTTAAGTATATTTATATTTCCAGTTTTTTGTTCTCTCACCCCTATCCTTTTTTAGAGAGACTTTTCATTTTAGATTCAAGTTTTTTCCTCTTCTGCCAATTATTTCTGTTATTCAGGTCATACATTCTGCTTTCATAATTCTAATTTTCCTCAAATCACTTGGGAACATCTCACCATACTTCCATTCTTTCTTGGTACTCTGCTTCATCAGTTGCTAATTCAATTTCCTTGATCTAGCAACATTTTAAAGAGATATTTGGACTTGTTTAGATATCCAGGTGACCATCTTTCTTTCTGTTTTTAATATCTAATCTGCTGATTTATCTTTTTGTGCGTAAGATTTTTAGGTGATTTTTTTTTTCCCTCTGAAATTTTTTCCTCTGGTAATTTCAGACCCCCCCCCCCACTTATATTCCCCTTTCTGATTCTTTCTTTTTCATGAGGATCCCTCAGGAACAGGACCTTAAAACTATCTTATTTTCCTCCTACATTAGGGAATCCACATTTTAATGGCCTCAGTCCCCGACTTTTGGATAGACAAAACTGGATTCAAATGAACAACAATACTTCTTTCAAGTCTGTAGTTCCTTGCATAGTAAGTGCTCTGTTGCAATTTCCTCTATTCTTGTGTACTATAATAGCAGCACACCACAACCCCAGGTCAACCATATTTCTACTTTCCTACTTTTTACCCTCATCTCCCCTCCAGAGGGAGGAAGGTGTCAAGTTTTGCTTGTCACAGAGATTATCTTTAAGATAAGGTGGGGTGAGGCCGGGGGAAGGTGTGTTATCAGCAAAAACAGTAGCAATAGCACAACAAGGAAATTGCTGAGTGGATGGAGTTGGAGGATCTGAATTTCAACCCTGGTTCTGCCACGTAATATCTGTGAGGCCTGGGGCAAGTCATTTAATGTCTGTGAACCTCAATTTCCTCATCTATTAAACAATGACATTGCACTAGAGTGGACTACCTCTTAGTTCTCTCATTCTAAATTTTAATGATATAGTTCTAAAAAAGAGAGAAGATGCAATCAAGTCTCAATTATTCATTTTATGAAGTATATGAAATACATTTCTTTTTTTCTTTTCTTTTTTAAAAACATGAAAAAGTTCTTTTCAGTATTTATTCATTTTTAAGTTTATGAGTTCCACATTTTTCTTCCACCCTCCCTTCCCTCCCCTACTCCCCATGGCAGTAAACAATATGGTATAAGTTGTACACGTATAATTGTGTTTAATATATTTCCATTTTAGTCATATTGTGAAAGAGGAATTAGAACTAAGGGGGAAAAACCATGAGAAAGAAAGGAAAAAACCATAAAATAAAATTTAAAAAGTAAACATAGTATACTTTGTTCTGCATTCATTCCATAGTTGTTTTTTGTTTGTTTTTCTGAATGTGTGAATGTCACTTTCTATAATAGGCCTTACAGGATTGTCTTTCATCACTGAGCTGATTTCATCATAATTGAGCCATCTTACAATATTAATGTGTAAATTCTTCTCCTGGTTCTGCTCACTTCACTTAGCATCAGTTCAATGCAATGAATTTTTAATACCAATTTAAGTCCCTCTCCCTCACTGCCTCAGAAACTCTCAAGGTTAATGTTGGAGCACAATGCAAGTGACATAGAAGTTACTTTCTGAGACCGACCTGCTATTCCAAATTGGGTTGATCAAGAAGCTTCTGGGTATGCACTGTATAACAAAGGACATTCCCCCAAGGTGGGAGGCAAGACTGACTAGAAATGAAAGTTATGTAAAAACAAAAGATATCAATTTAGAAAATCATGCAATAAAAATAAAAGATAATTCATGCTTTTGTCCTTTGTTATTTGCCCCAAATAGATTTTTACTGATGACTTTACAGCCATCTTCAGATTCTTCAGCCATAGAAATTTATGTACCAAGAAGTCTCTCCCTGTTAATCTGCTATAATGGAATTGTCTTACTTGTTCAACAGTGGCAGTCAAATGCTGGATGTCTCTGTAGGAATTAAATAGCCAGACACATTTGATAATTGGTCCAATTATCAAATCCTCAACTCCCCTTCTGAAAATAAAATTCGGGATAGATTTTGAAACTGGAACTAGACCAGTATTTCATTGGTATGGGGATCTCCTTAGAGTTTTCTGAAACAATGAGAAGTTTAATTTTAACTTTCCAGAGTTGTTTAGTTAGTATATGTCAAGTGGGTCTTGAAGTTAAGTCTTCTTGGTTTCAAGGCCAGCTGTCTATCTGCTATTTCACAGTAGTTTTCAAAAACAAAAATACAACGAACAAAATTGCTGTATAGTACCTGGAGGGAAAGTATGGGAGAGAAGAGAAAAGTAAATCTTGATCTTCATTACTTTCAGTGCTATGCACATAGTGGGGGTCTCAGTAAACATCGTAGCATTGGTTTGAATTATAAATTTTAATAGCAAAATCACCCATTTCCAATCAAATCATATTTATATAGGAAGATACAGCATTATACAAGAAATACCCCTCTTCTTATTCCCAATGGAAGTTCAAAACAGTCAACTCCAAGGTCTGCTGGACCAAAGGACCTTGGGTAGTCAGAGCTCTGCTAGGAAGTATCCTTGTCCAGATTTGTGACCCTCTGATCCTCCTTTACTCTCTTTCCACTTTCCTGCTCAGTCATATTTATTGGAGGAGCAGAATTCAAACCACTTTTACTTTTCATTTAAGATACTAAACCAGAAAGAACAAGTTAATATAAGAAGTTTCTGGAATCACTGATCTTTCCATGTTACCATGGAAAAAAAAAGAGAGAGAGCAAATCATGTAAAATTACTCTCCTTTTAAATGTGTGCCATTCATACTGGGACAAGTCTGAATTTTAATAACCATTCAGTTGCGGGATCTGTCACTTTAGTTGGATAATATTATAAAGGAAAACCAATGATTTTTTTTTGCCATTTTCCAATCCATTACATTTGTGTAATTGTGCAAAATGAGTTAATGTTTTTTTTAAACTATTTAAATAGATGTTTTAAAATTTGAGGGAAGTCTAGCAATTTTTGATGCTTCAGAAAAAGAATCTAATGAATGGCCATAGAGCTTGTGGATATGGGGCCTAAAGGAAGGAAGTATAGAGAGGCTAGCTTTGTGTTATTGAAGTTTTATTGATCTATACATTATTTATAAGGAGTTGATAGACAAATATTTAGATCTGGCAATTGGGTCCTTTGACAGTCTTATGGATAATCATAAATCCAATTCAAATCTTTTCCAATGTAGATATAACCTCTTTGGATTAACCCCAAACCAAGATTATTCATTGGCTAGCAGGGTTGCACATCCATGTGATATAATCTGAAGGTAAAAAAGGTCTGCTTCACCAATCCCACTCACTGCCTTACCAGTCTTCCCTTATCAGATGATATTCTCTTTTTATCTGCTCAATGATTCAGAGAAATTTTGAGCTGGAAGAGACTAGGGAACAACATAAAGAGTCAATAAAAGTTCTTCAGTGAACTAATTTAGAAGGAGAGTTTGAAATGAAATGATTTATATGAACATTTAATTCACTGAATAGGAAATTTCAGGGACTCTACATCAAACTAGTCAATATTATTTCTCATCTTATTACTGTCTTAAATTTTTTTTTTACTTTATGTAGTCCATTAAGGACATGGTAATTCCAGGAAAGTATGGAGTATAACTGGCCAGTTGTTGGGAATGGTTTGAGGTTCTTTAGAAGGAAGATCTATGAGGGATACTCTGGATAGGCCCCATCTTAGATGAGTAAGTGGGCTTTGTCTTCAGTGTCTTTACCCATTTGCCTTTCATGATGATGATGTTTGTCCTTTGTTCTCGAAGAGGACCATGACATCAGGGAAGTGATGCCATGACAAGTACAAAAATTGGATTTCAGTAAGGGGTTGCTGTGCCATGTCACCAGTCTCACTTTCTCCTCCAGAACCATCTGGATCCAGTGGCCAGATATGAATTAGAATGACTGGAGCTGGGCCTGGATTCAAGGCAGTCAGAGTTAAGTGACTTGCCTAAAGTTACTCAGTTAGTAAGTTTCAAGGTATGAGACCAGATTTGAACTCCCATCGAACTCCAAGATCAGTGCTCTACCCATAGAACCACCTTTGGTATAGTGAAATGATTTTGCAACAGAGACTAGGCCTTAAGTGTCCTGGCTCTGACACTCATTAACTGAGTAATGGTGGAGAAATCTCTCTTTGCCTTTGACTCCTCATCTAGAGAATATAGATAATAATAATTCTACATTGCCAGGGAGTTATGAGGAAAACCTCTATAAGCTTTAAAATGTTAATGAGTGTTATTATTTAATGATGAGGCAGTAGAGCTTAGAGGAGAATATTGGGCTTTCACTCAGGAAAAACCTGGATTCAACCACTGCTTCTGATGCTTATTAGACATGTCAGCTCTATCATTTACTTTCTATGTGACCCTGAGAACTCTTTAAGACTGATTTACTAAGGCATAGATGGTGGTAGGAATTCTCCACCATGTTGCTGACCTCTGATTTTATTGGGCTAGGGAGCTCCTTGTGAAATTCTACCTCTTCCTATACAGATCAGTATTATCTCAGGAACTTTTACTCTTTGAGAATTTCTTTTAAGAACTGGATTCACAAGCCGACTATGAAGATGAATACTAAGGTATATTTCCCCCTCATCTTTTTATAAGTGACAAGACAGAACACTTTGTTAGTTTGGCAAAGATTCTAATATAGAAATCAGAACATCTAAACAATTCCAAGTTTTATTTACTGGCTCTGTGACTTTGGCAAGTTTCCTCTTTATTTACAAATGGTAATAATAATCATACTACTTCCCTTTGGTAAACTAATATTTATATAGTGACAAAGTTAACAAAGTATATTATAAATATTATATCATTTTGATCTTCACAACAATCCTGGGAGGGAGGTACTATCATTATTTAACAGATTCGGAACCTGAGAGAGACAAATATAAAGTGACTTGTCCAGGGTCACAACTAGTAAATATCAGGCTGAATTTGAATTTGGGTCTTCCTGACTCCAGGTCCAGTGTTCTTTCTACTAAGGTACTTGGCTTCCCCTTATGAAAGCAGTTCTTAAATATTGAAGCTCTCAAAACAATGTGAATTTTTGTCATTACTGTTCTTTATCTGGTCACATTGTTCTGGGGAAATCAATTAAATGAGATAATTCATGTAAAGTGCTCTGTATCCTTAAAGAAGTTTAGTATAGTAAGTTAATTCTTTTTTTCCTGTATTGTTTTCATCTTTTTGGATGAAGTTTAGATAGAATCTATCCTCAGATAAGTCATATCTTGTTATTATTCTTTTATATTCAATGTTTTAAGGATTAATACAAAATAGATAAATACATGTTTTCATAATTGTATAAAAATGGCAATTGTCAAATGTCTGAAAGCATTCCAACAGGAGACAGGACAGTAGAAATGATATGGGCCATATCCTTTCTCACATGGCTTTGATCTCCTCTTATAGGTCTTTATTCTTTGAAGGATTTTCTATGTGATTTTCATTCCATGTACCTTGCTAATGATGAGTATTTAGGTGACATCTACTAAACATGTTACTTCTGCATCTTTATTAATCTCTGTTATATTCAGAAGATTGTAAACTATGGTTTGATCCATCTTGTTGTTGTTCTTATTAATAAAGTAGAGCATGGAACAGGTATTGCTTGACACAGTATACCACCAACTAAGGTACCATCATCTATTACTAAAAACAGAGAAGATTTGTGTAGTTCCAAATCATTTAGTTAATAGTAGGATGAAAGGAGCATAGCTTTGGGCTCCCATTATGCAACCATTGGTGTTTTCATTGCTTCTGTGTGCTGAAGAATCAGAGTCAGATGTTTGCTTGGAGGATAAAACAACAATGAAAGAGGAGGAGTCATCTCCATTAACCACAACTGTGCCTTTTAGTGGATCAAAACAATCCAAGGGGCTAGAGTCTTGGGCTTGATGCTGAACCACTGCATTGTATCTTTCTTTGATTTTCCAATGGAATGGTTGAAGTACTCTCATCACTGGTTGGGTCCTGGGCTTCCCAACTCCTCCACCTCATGGCTATCATCAAAGCAGGCAAGACAGAAGACCTAGAAGATGGGAGGAGACTGGCTCTACCCTGGATGCACCACTTACTCACAGATGTCATAAAAGTCATAAAAATGTCAAGTTCTGTATTTTAGTTCAGTGAAGTGCGCATACAGAATGCTCTCCACTCATCGCCTTTGCAAGTCCAGAATGAAGACTGCAGCTTCATGCTTAAATAACAAATTGAGAGGCTCCCATTCCTTTGACAGGAAGATACATATCCTATGTGAGTGTATCCATATACACATATATGTTTACATATGTGTGTGCATATACAGGCATATGCATATGAATATATAAACATACTTCACCCTGGAGTTGAAAAGGCAATGAATAAAGAATATTCTGTATTTGCTGTGCTCTGCTGAACTGAAGTACCTCAGAGGCTCTCTAATCCAACCCATACTAGATGGAGAATCCTCTGTACAATATTCTGGCCATTGGTCATCCAATTTCTACTTAAAGATTTTCATTAAGGAGGGCATAACAGTCCATGCTGGGCTTGGAAAACTCTTTCCTTATATTGAGTATGAATTCAGTGCCTCTCATTGTGCTCGTAGAAGGTGGGAGTAAGTTGGTGGGGGAAAAGGAATCTGATCTTCCTTCCATATGACAGTTCTTTAAACACTTGAAAAATATAAATATGTCCCTTATAAATAACTCTTTTTTTTCAGGCTAAACTGCTCATCATTCTTTCCAATTTTTCCACTATCCTTGCTACTTCCTCCTGGATATATTTCAGTTTGTCTCTGTCCTTCAAAAAATGTGGTCCAGAACAAAAGCAAATATTCCAGGTGTGATCCTATTAAGACAGAGAACTGTTACTTTGTTCTGGATACTAATACCTATCTTTATAGAATGAGAAATTTTCTCCCTGCTGTGTCATCCTGATGACTTATTATGATTATATTCCTTAGAATTCCCTGTTCTTTTCCATAGGATTATTTTCTATTCATTCTTCCTTTATCTTGAATATGAGAAACTGATTTTTGAACCCCCAAATAAAATTTTACATTTATCTCTATTAAATTTCATCTTATTTGATTCACTTCATCATTCTAGTTAATGAGATATCTCTAGATCTAGGTTCTGTCATCCAGTGTGCTAGCTGTTTTCCTCAGTTTCATTATATAAAAATTTGAAAAAGATAATTTCTATCTCTTCACCTGTTTTGGATAAAAAAGGCACTACATTAGAAACTTCTAAGTTGATAACAACCATTATTAATTTCTCTTTGGATCTGGTTACTCAAGGACTTTTGATTCAATGTAACTTTACTATAGTTTAATTCATGTTTCTTCATCTTGTCTATGAAGTTATCATGAAAGACTTTGAACCTTTATCCTTTACTACCAGCTTATTTATTACCAACAATACTCCCTTTTTTGAACCTACTTCTTCATGAATTCTTCCCTGTTTTTATTTCCATTTGATAGCTTCATTTCAGTCCCTCACTCATCTATCAACCATTTTGTTGCCCAGGTCACAAACATGTAATAGAGAACTTAATTCTTTTATACCCATAACTCTTTTCTTGGAACTCCATTGTCTTGATTGGTGGTCGTTTCACTTTACTCCCTTCATATAGGCAGAAATGGAGCCATACTCCACTTCAGTCAGCATCTACATTCTACTATGAACATATTGTTGCCTTCCTCAACTCCTTTTTTCCATTTCTGGATCCATAGTCAAATCAACTCTGCCACTGTTCTTTGAAATCATCCATCATGTTAGAGGCATCTGGTGGTACAGTTATTAGAATGCTGGGCCTAGAATCAGGCAGATCTGAATTCAAATCTGGTTTCAAATGCTACATGGACAAGTCTCTTAACTTCTGTTTGCCTCAGGTTCTTCAACTGAAAAGAGAAATAATATTAGCAGCTATCTCACAAGATTGTCATCAGGATCAAATGAGAAAATTGTAAAAAGTGCTTAGCATAATGGAGTATAGTAGGTGCTTATAAATATTTATTCCTCTCCTTCCTTCCCTATTACTATCCAAAACCAAAATCCCCTTTAGGTCTAAAGTTCTCCCATTAGAATATATGCTCCTTCAATTCAGGGACCCACTTCAATTTTATATTTCTTTCCATAGCACTTAGCACAATGATTTTATGTGATAAGTGTTTAATAAATACTTTTCATCAATTCATTCATTCTGGACTTTAAAACTCTTGAAATTATTCTTATTGTACTACATTACTATTTTAAAAATCATCTTCAACTATTTACCCTTACTTCCAATTTCTATATATTTCATTTTGAGTTTAGCAAAAGTTCACTATCCAATTATATTGGTTTGTTTAGGCATCTCATTCATATCAAACTTAGCAGAATCAAATTATGCATGCCTTCATAATTTTTTTTAGATCTGATTGATTATGCAAGGACTTTTGATTCACCATAACTATATAATAGCCTAATACATGTTTCTTCATCTTATCTATAAAGTTATCATGAAAGACTTTGATAAAGTCTTCAATTATATATGTCTTCCTAATTTCCATTTTTTGAGAATCTCCTATTGCTCTTGGTTTACTTTCTCTAGCAAAATATTGGCCATTGGAGCTTCTATATGCTTTCTTGGATAGTAATTCTGCCCTTTCAAAATTTACAATAGCTATCAAACAATGACTGGTTAATATTTCCTATATCATGAATTCTATAAGAGAAGGTTTAATTGCCTTCATGGTTCTTAGTCTTATTTGGTTTAGAACCATGTCCAGAAGGACAATTATCTTGCTGGTTTCTCCACCTTTTGAAGAAAAACTGATTATTTATCAGATGTTTGAGAAAGTTGATTAATTGGGAAAGCAGCTCTACTGTGGACAACAGAGAAGTCCCTAGCAATTATCTTGGTAGCTGAAGTCCCACAGGACTAAGATATGCTTCTGGGCCAGGTGAATGATCTAACCCTTGAACTCCCTTCTAATTTCACCTGTTTTTTCAGGTGTTCTGCAGGAAAGTTTCATGCAATATTATTTCAATTGCTCTTCCCCCCAATCATTTTCCACCCTGTTTTCCTCTCATGTCTCTGATATAGGCTAGAATTCCATAGTTCCTCTTTAATATCTATTTTCCTCTTTGTTTTGTTCTTGCTGAATTTTTCCATTCTTTCCAAGAACATTTGATGCTCCTTTATAACCTGAAGAATGGAGAAGTATTTCTCCAACCCTTTTACTTTTTCTTCTTTTACAAGGACTTTACATTCCTTCCTGTACAATATAAATTTTTGAGGATAGGGACTGTTTTATTTTTGCTTTTGAATCTCCAGAAGTACTTAACATAGTAATTCACACCTAAAGAGCATTTAATAAATGTCTGTGGAATTCAATTGAGACCAACTTGCAATCTGGGAAAATATAGATCTTACTTGAAATGGTAGCACACTTTCTGCTGGTCATCAAAAATTTTTCCTTGACTTAGATATTAACTTAAAAATTATATACTTACTCCTTTTTATATATTTTAGTAGGTTTTTGGCTAACTCTTATAGCTAATTGCTTATAGAAAGGATTCAATTTGCCACTCAACAAACATTTATCAAGTTGTTCTAAGTTAAAATATTCTAAAGCTATGGCAAAAGCTTCTGCCTTTAAGGAATCTACATTCTAAAAGGGGAAATAATAGGTAGAGATAAATAAAATAAGATTGTGTATATCCATCTATCTAGCTTTCTTTTTTTCCTATCCATCTATCTATCCACCTGTCTGTCCACCCACCCAGACATCTACCCACCCCTCTCCCTTTCCATCCAACCATCCATCCATCCATCCATCCATCCATCCAAGATAAGGGTAAACAAGAAGGATTTAGTAGCTGGAGGAGTTAGAAAATGTTTCTTGAAGAAAGTAGTATTTGAGTTGTGTATTGAAGAAAACCAAAGACAGAATGGGACATAGGTAGGACAAAAGCATAGAGCTGGGAGTGATATATTTGGAATAATAAGCCAATGGAACTAAATGGTATAGTACATGAAGAGGAGTAAAATGTAAGAAGATTAGAAAGGTAAAAAGGAGCCAAGTTATGAGGATCTTTAATTTAATTTAATTTAATTCTGGAGGTAATATGGATTTACTGAAGCTCACTGAATATGGTCAGAACTGCGCTTTAGAAAAATCAAATTGGCAGTTGATAGGGGATTGATTGGTGTGGGTGGACACTTAGGCAAGAACTTCTATTAGGTGTCTATTGTAATAATTCAGGTATGGGATGATGAAGGCTTGAATGACTGTGTGAATGAACAGAGGGGGACATAAACAGGAAATGTTGGGAGGGTAGAAATGACAAAATCTGGTCAGAGGATATATATATATTACATATATGGGACAGTGAGAGTAAAGAATCAAGTATTATACTGAAGTCAAGAACCGGGATGACTGTGAGGTCCATAGTACTCTTTTCAGTTATAGGAACATTTAAAAGAGGGAAAGAGGGGAGGATTTTGGGGAAAGGGTGATGAATTGTTTGGATGTGTTGAGTCTCATGACACTCATGGAATATGCTGTTTGAGATCCAAAAGGCAACTGGTAATGTGGGACTGGAACTTAGGAACGAGACTAGGGAGATACCATATATGGAGGAAAAAAGAGAAGAGACCCAAGGACAGAATCTTGGGAAGAGCAATAATTATTGAATATGACATAGGTGAATGTTCAATGAAGGAGCTTGAGAAAGAGAGGTCAGACATGTAGGAGTAAAAGCAAAAATGAATAGTGTCATAAAAACTTGAGAGGAGAAAATACCTTGGGGAAGAAGGTGAACAATAGTGTCAAATGATACAGAGAAGTCAAGATGGATGAGGTCTGAGAAAAAGCTATTAAATATGCAATTAAGAAATCATTCCTAATGTTGGAGGGAGCAGTTTTAGTTGAATGATGAGGTCAGAAGCCAGAATGCCAAGGATTTAGAAGAGTGTGAGGAAAAGTGTAAGTATTGATGACTTTTCCAAGGAATTTAGTTGAAAAATGGGGAGAGATGTAGAATGATAACTTGTATGGATAGTTGAGTAACAAGTGATTTTGTTGAAGATGGGGAGAAGTGAGCATGTTGGGGTGGCTAGGTGGCACAGTGGATAGAGCACTGGCCCTGGAGTCAGGAGTACCTGAGTTCAAATCTGGCCTCAGACACATAATAATTACCTAGCTATGTGGTCTTGGGCAAGCCACTTAACCCCATTGCCTTGAAACCCCTCCCCAAACAAAAACAAACAAACAAAAAAGAATCCACCTCATGCATCCTCAAGAAGATATGGTCTTCTCTGATTGGAAACAATTTGGAATATTGTGTGCATCTTTGGACAGCATATTTTAGGAGAAACATTAACAAATAGGATTAGCAACATTTCTAAAAATAGGGCAGTGATTTTTTTTTCCATAAGAAAATTGACTGACAGAACTAAACATGTTTAGCCTAGAAAAAAGGAGATAAAGAAGAGGTATTATAGTTACTAACAATAACAAAAACAAGAAGCATGTAGCAAGCACCTACTTATATTCTAGGCCTTGAGCTAAAGACTGGGGATAGTTAAAAAAAAGGCAAAACATGCTCCAGAGGCTCACATTCTAAAGGGAAAGATTACATACATTACAGATAGATGGAATGGTGAGTGTTCTCAGAGGGAAGATGCTAGCAAGCAGAAAAGAGCTGAAGTGGAGGGTGGGCATGGGACAGGATCAGGAAATGTCTCTTGTCAAAAGTGGATTTTGAACTCAGTTTTGAAGGGAATCGAGGGAAACTAGGAGTTGGAGATGAGAAGGGAGAACATTTTGGATAGGAGGAACACACAGTCACTGTCTTCAATTATTTGGCAGGCTATAATGTGGAAGAGTTATTTAAATTTCCTGTCTTTTGGGGTGACTAGGTGGCGCAGTGGATAGAGTACCATCCCTGGAATCAGGAGTACCTGAGTTCAAATCCGACCTCAGACACTTAATAATTACCTAGCTGTGTGGCCTTGGGCAAGCCACTTAACCCCATTTGCCTTGAAAATACCTAAAAAAAGAAGTGAGCATTTTTACAGACATCAGAGGAAAAAAACAGTAGTTGGAGAGAGAGAGAGAGAGAGAGAGAGAGAGAGAGAGAGAGAGAGAGAGAGAGAAGAAGAAGAAGAAGAAGAAGAAGAAGAAGAAGAAGAAGAAGAAGAAGAAGAAGAAGAAGGAGATAGACCGAAAGGGAAAACAGAGAGTAAGAGAGACAGATGAGAACAAAAGACACAGAGAGACACACAGTCAGAGAGACAGAGAAAAAGACAGAGAGCAAAAGAGAGGTAATGGCAGAGACAGTCAGAGAGACAAAGAGACAGTTAAGGAAATAAGCTGGAGAAGTTGGGGGGATGGATTGGCTTAAGAGAGCATATAGAAAGAATTGTCCTTGGAACTGCATTTTCATATCAAATAGGAATGAAGGAATAGATACTATGTGAGGAATCTGAGCAATATAAGATAAAAAAAATTGGTGGTATTGGTGAAAAGCTAATATTCTTTTTTTTTCAGTGAAGTACAAAATGAGGTCCTGAAGTGGGAAGATGGGAAAGAGGTGCTGTGGGGAACTTGAAAGCAAATGGTTTGGAACAGGTTCTGGGAAGAATGGAATAGAGAGCAAATTTGGAAGGAGTAGAATTGCCTTGCTTCAGTGAGGGCCCAATTGAGAACAGATAATATAAAAGTATAATGAACCCAATGAACACAGTGGTGTGGCTTCCTCCAGTTCTACTCAACTACACATGAATAGGAATGAAAGAAGGGGGAGCAATCCAGGACTCTTTTTCAAGGAATGATTGACATTGTGACAAAAGGACAGATGATTTAAGAGTATAAGTTACTTGGTGCACACTTACGAATGAAGATTAGGAAGGTTGGAGAGTGAAGCCAGTGATTAAATGGCCTGGGAAAGAACTGAGGGTAGAGAAGGGGTTAGAGGTCACTGTAAGGATGAATGACAGGGCCACAGCGCCATAAGGCATAGAGAAAGATTGAATGATAAAAGTTTATAATCAGATAAAGGAATTCCAATGCTTATGAATATAGAAGTATATATCCATATGCCAATATCAAGGATATGATCATTTCTGTGTATAGCTAAGGTAGGAAGGAGGAGTTGATTACAGGAGCTAAACAGACTAAGAAAGGAGGAAATTTGGAAATTTTTGGGAGCTTCACTTTGTATGCATTTGCCGTCATTCTTGAATACACTTAAGGCTCAGTCTTTGGTGCTTCATCAAGGAGGCTCTTAGTAGTATTTGCACCTCTTTCTGGAAATAGAATTTCCTGCATTCTGCAAGATCATTTTCTTTGACAGTGGGTAGCTTTCTGTACTGAACTAATAAATAGAATCTTAACTCATAAGGTGAAAACTATCTAATTATAGCTACTATCCAGTCATGCCTGTCTCTGTCACTGATCTTTGGATATCTCCTTGTACTTCCCTAACTACTGGGAATTAGTCATCACAAGGCGAGAGGAGAGGGAATTTAAATGATAGAATGGGTAGAGTGTCAGACTTGGAGTCAGGAAGACCTTGGTTCAAATTTGACCTTGGACACTTTCTAGTCATATTGGGCAAGTCACTTATCCTTGTTTTCATCATTTTCCTCATCTGTAAATGAGCTGGAGTAGGGAATGACAAGCCATTCTAGTGTCTTTGTCAAGAAAACCACAAATCAGGTTATGAAGAATCAGATATTACTGAAAAAAGAATGGCAAACAACAAAAAAAGGAAGGGGTTGGGAGAGAAGAGAGTTTTAATTTACTTAGTAGATGACAAACAGAAGACAGATAACATACAGATTCAAAACAATTCAGCCTATAAGTAAGGATTCAAATGACTAATTACCCACTCCAGGCCTCCATAGTGCTTAAATGATTTGAAAAATAAAAGTGTTGCACTTTGAATTTTCTAAAAACACTATTCTTTTTGCAAAAGACTAAGATTCCCCTCAGCGGTCCACTGATACAAGCTATACATTGATGGATTCATGTTGAAAGCTTTTGTCAGATAGATGTCTCAAACTAAGAAAGAATTTTCTGCCTATAGCTTTCCAACAATGAAGGATAGCCTCTCGTTGCAATGAGCTTCTTGTTGGAGGTGTTCAGTCAAAGGCTGAATGATGACTTCTCAGGTTTGTTCTAGAAGGCATTCCTGCCTGGCAAAGAAAGTTAGGTTAGATGACCTTTAAGTTTCTTTCCAATTCTAACTCTTCTAAACCATCAATAAATTCTTTTCCTGTGTTAGAGAATTATAGAAGTGTGAGTGAGATTTATGTACCTTCCCTTTGAGATTACCTTCCATTTATACTGTATATATATCATGGATATACATAGCTGTTTGCATGTTTTCTCCTTCATGAGAATGTGTTCTTTTAATTTCTTTGTGTCCCTAACATTTAACACAGTGTCTGTACATCCTACGAGTTTAATAAACGTGTGTTGATTGATTAATTATGAGTCTTTTATCAACTTGAAGCTTATATGGCTCAATGAAAAGAAGTACATGAGAAAAGTAAAATTCAGTTAAGCTTTGGAAGTTTGAATTTTATATGTAATGAAACCATTGCACCTTGGAACTCTGCCCAGGGCTGTATTTTCTCCATTTCTTAGTGGTGTTTGGTGGTCCATTTTGGATAAGCTCTTTGAAACCCTTGGTGGATAAATGGCAAATCAGTGAAATAATGGCTCAGATTCCTAATAAGTGAGCCACAGCTTTGTTTTCCCCAAAGAAATAACTTATGGAAGCCTCCATGTAGCAAAGTTGAACACCCATAACTGCAGGGGGAAAAATGTGTTCTTCCAGGAAAAGAAATAATTTCCTTGCTCTTATGGAAGATATGACTTGCTTTCTAGAACATATAGGCATTCAATAATAATTCTCAAGAAACTCTGAGAATTTTGACATGGAAACAAGTTATACATTATACATTAAATGGGTCAAATTTCATGAAAAACCCAAGAAACATCTTGAAAATAGCATGAATATAATTTACAAAGAAAACAATCCAAGGATTACTGCCAAAGGGTTTTTGTTCCAGCAGGAAAGAAAAAGGAATTTCATTTAGCCCCTGCATAGATTGCCTGTACATTAAATTTGTGGTCTATAATGGAAATCTCCTTGGAATCTCCTATGTTCAGGAGATGAGAAAAATGAGGTTGAATGTTGATTTGAGTGTAGAATGGGGCAGGTTTGATCCTCATTCTAAGTAGATCCTGCCAGTTTTAGTGAATTCTACATTCTGTGTTCCTCTCTACTAAAAGAGTGTTAGCATTTTCAATTCAAAATTTATTTATTGAGCATTTTCCATGTGTCCAACGGTGAACCAGATGTTACAAAGGATACCCTCCTCCACCAAAAAAACCCCACTATATAATATGGTCCCTTCCCTCAAGGACCTTAGAAATTTGTTGGGAAGACATTTTTCATATAATACAATTGGACAACGACAGAAGACAGTAAATTTAATAAAGTACCAAAAATGACTGCATCAAGTTTCAAAATATATGGAACAAAGTATAAGTGTAGTTGATGATCTTGCATAATAGTAGACCAGATGTCTAACTTTTTCAAGTGCTTTCCATACCATAACCCTATAAGATTGGTAAGCACCATGGTACAGTGGAAAGAATAATGGATTTGGAGTCAGAAAACTAGGGTTCAAATTTTTCTCTGCCAATTACTTACTACTTGTGTGACCTTGGGATGGTCATTCACACAATTCTCTAAACTTTAAGTTATCTGAAAAATTAAAGGGTTGAATAAAATATTTCCTAAGATTTTTTTTCTGTTTCTAAATCTATTACTCTATGAGGCAGATGATGATAATACCAACACAGATGGTTGCTATCATATGTACATCTAAATGTCCACATATAGATAAAGAAACTGAATCTAAAAGGTTGAATGATCTTGATAGGAAGGAGCAGAACTGAAAAGGAAGTTCAAGAGTTGTAGTATAATAAAAAAAATCAGTATGATTTTTATTGATAACTTTCATTTTTATATCTCCTAGATTTCCCCTTGTAATTCTCCTTTTCCCTCCTAGAGAATTATCTCTTATCACAAAGAATTTTTAATAAAAAGAGAAAAATATTCAGCAAATCAATACATTGAAAAAACTCAAATATTATATGCAACATTCCACAACCTTGGTTCCTCTGCAAAGGAAGTATCTTTTTGTATCTCTTAATCGGAATCAACTTTAACCTTTAAAATTTTGCAGCCTTCGTTTTAAATTTCTTTTTTTGTGGTGGCTATTATTTTCATCTATATTGTTATATTATTCATTATATTTTTGTAGTCATGTATATTGTTTTCCTAGCTCTGCTTACTTTACTTTCAAGTCTTTTAATAGTTCTCTATATCCATGCTCATTATTTTTTAGAACACAGTAATATCCCATTACATTCAGGTATCACAATTTCAACCAGCATTTACTAAGTTCCAAGAATCCTTAAAGACTAACAAAAAATGAAATATTTTTGCCCTCAAGGGTCTTACATTTTACCAGAGCAGACAATATGTATCTGTGTCAGAATATGTGAAACATTTAGTGAATAAATGTTGGATACTGGAAAGAATACTAGATTTAGAATAAGGGAAATTAGATTTCCCAACTTGAAAATCACACAGAATGACATTGATATCAGGTAATGAGAGCCCAGATTCCATTCTTTAACTTCATCCCTGAACTTTTCACTGGCAGCATCTGTATTTCTTAAAGATGTAACTGAAATTATCTCTGCATACTTAGTAGTAGAGAACATTTCTGTCTCCTGGAATAACATAATTTATTTTGGAAAAGCAGTCCTAGTATATGGGGAATAGCTATTTCCATTAAAATTTTCATTAGGGGTTTTGAGCCCTTTAGCATGAAACTTTCTATTTTTTTCAAGAACAACTATTTCATAATAATAATCAAACCCCAGTACCTCTAGTTTCTGGTCCAGAAAACTCTATTGTTTAATTCTACATGTAGAAAAAATATTTTACTATTGGGTTGGCATTTGGTTAGGAAATAAAAATCTATTTTTAGTGTCCAACCCCAGTGGTCCAACACTAGAGGTGTCTTCATTCTGAAATCAAACTAGTAGCATATATCTAGAAAACCAACATTAAAATAACAGTACACAAATAAGGAGGTATAATCATTTACATATCCCTGTACTGCAGTTTGATGGGTCAGTTTGATGATACAGAGGGAATGTTGTCAGTTCATTAATAGTACTTCTTATTTTTGCTTTTTGTGAGCATTGGGGTTAAATAACTTTCCCAAGGTCACACAACTAGCACAAGTATCTGGGTCACATATGAACTCAGCTTCTCTTGACTCCAGAGTTGGTGTTCTTTTTATTGTACCATCTAACTGCCCCTGATCAACAATTTTGACTTCTCCTCTGACCTAATTCTAACAGGATGCCCAATGGGATGTCTTTTCTCCCAATTCACCCTGGATACTACTCCCTGTGGGAAGTGTAATAGATTCAGTTTTCCTGAATATCTATTTCCTTCATAAAAAATCTCAAGCAAACATTTAGAACATTCACAGAATATAGAACAATCCTAGATTTCCTAAGGTACCATGACCACTAATTCCATGCTATGTAAAGGATGCTACACTTTTTCTCTCTTAGGTTTATCTCTTTGGGACCTACACTTTTCTGATCTAGAATTTCTGTCTCTGTTACATGTTCCAGTATCCTCTGTCTCTAAATACATGAGCTGGAACACTATATCATATATTCTATCAGTTCTCTATAAGTTTCTTTGACAATAAACTAACTAAGGCCAAATATACAGAGGGATTCATTTTGCAGCTTTACCTAAAGCAGTTTTAGCTCCCTGAGACCATGATCCATTTTGGAATAACATGGCCTCTGAAAAATTAAAATATTGGTCAGTCAAAATCCCACACTGTGGGAATTCCTTGGTTATAGCATATTCCTACTAATAAACTAAGATGGAGAAGCAGCAGAAAATATGTCATTAAAGAGAGTCACTGAAGAGAAAAAATGTGATTTAGATAAGAAGGGAGAGTAAGGGATGAATTAAGAACAACCCATTTGCTACATTGGTAACCACAGAATTTCAAGAGATTTAGAAGATGCCCTCCTGCTTGTTGGATGGACCTCCTGGGAAAAGTTAATGGGAAAATATGGTCAGGATCTTTACAGGATGGAAAACTGAGTGGATTCTGATCTGTAATTGGAGGCAGTACCTATATTTATGAGATTACAGATTCTTCAAATAGTAAAAGCATTAAAATCACAATTGAGGTTCAAATTATCTGTCCTGATAACAATAGAAGACAAATACAACACTTCATAGTGTCAAAGTGCTTTCACATCCCTTAGCTCATTTGATTCTCAAGACTTGAGGGGGAACTAGATGGTACAGTGAATAGAGTGCTGAGCCTGGTATCATTGGGACCTTAGTTCAAACACAACCTCAGACATTTAATAGCTAGGTGACCTTAGGCAAGTTGCTTAACCCCAATTGCTTCCAAACAATTACAACAACCAAAAAAGAAAAAACCCAATATTGTAGAAAAGATAATGCAAGGAGAATGGTCTTCATTTTAGAAATGAGAAAGCTGAGACTCATAAAGAATAAATGAAATGACCATGATTGCACCAAGGAATAAGCAACCAATTAACAAACACTCATTCAGGATCACTACATGTGTAATAAAGGTCTAAGATATGGAGGGACAAAAAGAAAAGCAAGACAGTCCCTACCTTCAAGGAGCTTATGAGCTATAAGCAGCTAGATGGAAAAATAGATAGAGTACCAAGTTTAGAATTGGGAAAATCTTAGTTCAAATCCAACATTGGTTACTTTTGATCTGTGTGATTCAGGGCAAATCACTTAACCTCTGTTTGTCTCACTTTCCTCATCTATAAAACAGAGAAAATAATAGCAGTGGGCAACTAGATGGTACAGTAGATAGAGCACTGATCTTGGAGTCAGGAGGTCCTGAGTTCAAATTTGACCTCAGATACTTAGAAGTTATATGACCCTGGGTCAGTCACTTAACCTTGATTGCCACCAAAAGGAAAAAACAAACAAAGGTAAAGAAAGAAAATAAATGGGGAGGCTAGTTGGCATAGTGGTTAGAGCACCCGCCCTGGAGTAAGGAGTATCTGAGTTCAAATATAGTTTCAGACACTTAATAATTACCTAGCTGTGTGGCCTTGGGCAAGCCACTTAACCCCATTGCCTTGCAAAAAAAAAAAAACCTAAAAAAGAAAGAAAGAAAGAAAGAAAGAAAATAATAACATCTACCTCCCACTATTGTTATGAATATCAAATGAAATAATTGTAAAGTGTTTAGCACCTTAAGCATTATATAATTGCGACGATGAAGATGATGATGATTTATCTGGCTGAGGAAACATCACGTACATATATGCACATAGGTATCCACAAAATATGTTAGGGAGAGGATAGGGATTAGACCTATGATTTCATCAGTCTAGGAAACTCTCTGATGAAGAAACTCCTATCAGTGTATGCAAATACCTTCTCTGCAATTTAAAATATTTATTTTTTTAGTTTTTTTGCAAGGCAAATGGATTAAGTGGCTTGCTCAAGGCCACACAGCTAGAGTAATTATTAAGTGTCTGAAGTCACATTTGAACCCAGGTACTCCTGACTCCAGGGCTGGTGCTCCATTCACTGCGCCACCTAGCTGACCCTGCAATTTGAAATCTTAATAAATTTAGGAAGTTGCCTAGAGCTATGAGAAGTTTGTTGCCTTACCAGACTTATAGAGCCAGCAGGTCCACACAAACTAGAAGCTGGATTAGAGAAGATTTCATGGGGAAAGAGGCATTTGAGCTGACCCTTGGGGTTGAAGCCAGGAAAGAGTCAATTTCAGGCTGCAGGTTGGGGGAGAAGGGGGAAGGGCAGCTAGTGCATAGGCACCTATTATTCAAGTATCATAGTGAAGAGCAGTAAGAGGGCCAGGTCTGCTGGACCTACATATATATGGGAGTAATGTGCAACCAAGTCAGAAAAATAGGTTACACCCAAAATGGGAAGGGCCTTAAATGCTAGACAGATTTCATATTTGTTACTGGAGGCAATAGGGACCAAAGGGAGACTATAGAGTATAGTCAGACTTGCACTTTTGAACAATCAGAGGGAGAACTGAGACACAGGACCAATGAGTCGGCCTCTGGTCCTCTTTCTATGATCCCACCCTGACTCTCTATTTTGTCTGCTTGGGTTAGGAATGATTTACTGTGTCCAGAAACTCTCTCATCCAGGCCAAGAAAAATGATTATGAATCATGCTACTCAATGAGTAGCATGTTACTCATGCTGCTATCTTCTTCTGTCTCTTTCATGAGTCCTTGTAATATTTTGGGACTTGAGTCACAACAGTGTTTGAGAGATGAAAAACTGTCACATGGAGAGCAATGGAGAGTCATAGTGGGTGATAGCCGGCAGCAAGGCTTAGCAAATAAAGAACTTTGAAGAAGAATTGAATTCAGAAATATCATTAGACACACATAAACTCAAAAAAAGAAGATTGACTGAACATGTTATGAGAGGGAGAGATAAGAGATAATCAACTTGAGTAGTACAACAGCATCCTTGGGATGGAAGGCTCCCAGTACTTTGGCTGAACAAAATGTAGCAAATTTAAGGACATGGAGACAGATGAGGGTTTCATTGGATGGGCAGGCATAGATGAGTTGTCATTTGCATTAATGGAGTAAACTTTTGAATTGATGAGACCACAACACTTTGACTATGTTGGCTGTGTAAGCAATGACTTGCATCCATAGTAACTCAATTCTACAACAAAGTAAAAGAGATGCACTTTCTCAACTATTCCCCAGGACTAAGCTTGGTCTTTTTTAATTGGCAAAATAGGAAGTCTTGCTCTTAAGATTTCCAAATATTAAAAAAATACAATCCATTCAATATTCCTTATAATATAAGAATATCTGGATATTGAAACACCAAACTCAAGGAGTAGAAATGCACTCCCAAGTTAGCTGCTCATTTGTTGGATTAACTACTTTTAATTTTAAAAGACTTTATAACCGAATGTGCAGAAACAACAAAAACTTCAAAATGAAACTAGATAGTTTAAAACAATGACTTGATAAATATTTTCTGTATCAAGATATAAATTCAGCCTATGTCATTCAGGATTTCCCAGGATTAGTTTAATGACCTGCCAGAAAGGCTTTGGTTATCCACCCTAGGTAAGGATGGGATGGTTTTGAGATTCCCAAGTACTTCTCAAAAATTTAGTTCTTATTAACCTTAATTTTAAAAATACATATGCACTTTATGCCAACTTTATGAGAGAGAACTGTAATACTGTGAAATCAAACTAACATTATGATTTTGCAACTTCATAAAGGAAGACATTTTTAATTACACTGAACTATTTTGTTTTATTATTCTTTTCAATTACATTGCTGTAGTCACGCATGTTGTGCTCCTGGTTTGATTCACTTCACTCTGAATCATGCTTCTCTAAATTCTTCATAGTTATCATCTCATTGTGAAGAGAATTCAATTAAATTCATGTATTAAAATTTGTTTAACCGCCTTGGGCACTTATCTTGTTTTCAATTAGCTACTACAAAAAACAAAAAGCAAATAGTTTTCTACCTAGTGTCTGAAATTTGCATTGGACTGAACTCCACCATTAGAAGACTCAGAATTTACTACTATTCCTGACATTTTGATGGCTATGTGACAAGAAGTAAGTCACTGGACTTTTCTTAGTCTCAATTTCTTCATCTATTAAATAGAAATAATAGCTTCTTTTTTTGACTGCATTTTCTGATCTTGTTAGAATTGGAATTCTCAGAGAATATCTAGTCCACCTCCTGGATTTTATAGATGAAGAACCTGTGGTCTAAAGGTGTCAAGTGACTTGACCAAGGTCACATATATAGTAAATATCAGAGATGGAATTTGAACTCAGGTCTTTGACTTTTACAATGAGTGTTCTTTCCATCTAGCATATGTCTTCTCTTAATTGAGCATTACCTGATGATATATGTAAACATGTTTTATTAACCACAAAGTTCTGTACACAATAAGACTTTATTATTATAATAAGATACTAGAGTTAAAACAGTATCTAGCACATAGGGATTGATATTTGGTGTTGTCCTTAGTTCTTGAAGGAGACATCAGGGAGGTGATACCATGACAAGCAAGTGAATTGGATTTGATTGAGAGGGTTCTGGTGTTGAGTCACCTGCCTCACTTTCTCCTCTCGAGTCATCTGGATCCAGTGGCCAGATATAAATCAGGCTGACTGGAGATGGTCCTGGATTCAAGGCAATCAGGGATAAGTGACTTGGCCAAGGTCACACAGCTAGTAAGTTTCGAGTATCTGAGACTAGATTTGAACTTAGGTCCTCATGACACCATGGCTGGTGCTCTGTCCACTGTACCATCTAGCTGCTTCTGTCTGGTATATTATAGGCACTTAATAAATAACTGACTGAAGGACTGACAAGACTGACAGGACTGACCTTTAAAGGTTAACACAGCAATGTCTATTTTTGGAAGGATTCTAGCAAAGTCAGAATTTCTGTGGAAGGGATTCTACAGCGAGTGTAAAACTAGGTGAGTTCTAAAGCTATTCTCAAATCTTGGCATTGGTTGATGGTTCCCAACCATCATGGAGTTGCAGTATCCCATTGTGGTTAGTTTGATTTCATAATATTCCATTTCCTCTTCCCCTATAATTGCTGTAAGGAACATATGTATTTTTAAAATTAAAGTTACTGAGAACTAATTTTTTTTTTTGAGATGTGCTTGGGAATCTTATAACCCTTCAATCCTTAGCCAAATAAGATAATTGGAACCTTCATGGCATGTTATCAAACCAGTCATGGGAATCCCTTCTTGAGGTGTTTGTGGGGCCTGAATTCATGCCTCAATATAGCTAAGATTTTTGTTTTATTGCATTTAAACTATTTGAATTTGCTTTCTGCACATCTGGTTGTAGAATCTTTAAAAATGCTGGACATATTTTAAATTAATCTGATAAACGAGAAGCTAATTTGGTCTTGAAACTCCATTCCCTCCTTCCACTTTTGTTTTTAATGACTACATCCTCCTATATTATAGGGAATCTCCCCCCCCCTTTCCTTCCTTCCTTTCTTCCTTCCTTCCCTTCCTCTCTCCTTTTGTCCCTCTCTCCTTACATCCTTCCTTCCTTCTGAAATTTCATGAACATTGCTTCCTGTCTTTGCAGTCTTCTCACACATAATTTCCCTCTATATAAACCACAATCCAGTCATAATGGCCTCTTGTTCTCTCACACTCAAGATGTTCCTCACCTCTGCCTCTTATTTGCCCTAGATTCCTTTAAAATCCCTTGGATTTAAATTGAACTCAAGCACCACCTTCAACCACCTCTGTGTCACCACTAATTCCCCAGTTCCCCATTTTTCTTTCCATCACATTTCCCCAGTCTAGAAAAACTTTTCTAGCTTATACTAATTTTGTATACATTTTCTATATATTAATATGTATTGTCTCCTTTGTTTTTTCTCTCTCTTTGTATATCCAGTCTTTAGCATAGTGCCTAGTACTCATAATGGGTATTTAAATTCTTGTGGATTGGTTCATAGTATGTGAATAAAAATATTCATCCAAAAGACAGTTTCTAAGATGGATGACCATATATGACTTTCAATGACAAGTTTAGGAGATGTTCCTGTTTGGTCATCATTGGGAGGAAGACTTCATGCATATTCTCTCAAAAGTTGTGTTTATAATGACCCTCTCTAGAGAATTTGCACAACAAATGTTGAAGATAATGGGAATTTTTTTCCAGACAAGGAACCATTTCTAAAGATAAGACCTGAGAAGGAAAATAAAGCAACAAGACAAAACCAATTCCCTTGAAGATACCCAGAACATTTGTTCATGACACACATCACATGACAGTGATGTCATGCCTTCATCAATAGGTGTGACTCATACCTTCATCAATAGGTGTGACCAGTCTGTATGGCACATTCCTCCTTATCTCCTAATACTGTTTGCAGAAAATTTTGTAGATCAAATTGGTCTTCCTTCTGTAAGTTAATGAGTTAAACTTTGCTAATTTCTTCCACCACTGTCATTTCTATTTCTCTGACCACAAAGATAATAAGTACATGAGAGAGGGAGTATGAGTGTGGCATGTGTGTGTGTGTGTGTGTGTGTGTGTGTGTGTGTGTGTGTGTGTATTAGGGATCAAGCTTTCACTGCCACCCAAGCCCCAGTCCTTTAGATTCACTTATTTCCTGCTTCCCCAAATAGATATAAAGTGAGACCTGAAACTTGTCATTCAGATATATGGAGCAATGTAGAAATGAAATAGGCTGTTCACCACGGCTCATGGATCATTCTAGAGGTGGTACTAGGATCTAGAATTTCACCAATCCTTTCCCCCATCTCTATTTCCAACCCCATGCACATTCTGTGCCTTTAAAAAAACAAATTGCCAGACACAAAATGCTTTTCTTGAATACATTTTGACTCTAGCAAATCTGCCAGGAGGTCTAAGGATTCCTTATATATGTTGATAATTTCTCAATACACTCTTTCTCTCCCACTCACTCATTCCTTTTCTATAAACTCTCTGAACATCCTCAACACACAGTGAGTCCATCCTGAGTCCCAGCACCAGCTTTCCTTTAAATCGTCCACACATTAAATCTTCTATATACTCAGAGGCTAGTTTTTCCTACCAGTCTAAAACCAGAGATGAGAGTGTATCCCAAGGCTTCTTAAATGGGCTCAGAGAATAAATGGCAAGTCCTGGCAGTATGTGGCCCAACAGCCTTGGCACACAGCTGGGCCTCCTGGACCAGCATCCTCAGCCTCTGACAGTATACATGATTATATGTGTGTTTAACAGAGAGAAGGAAAAGTCACAGTGGGGTTAAGACTAAACATAAAGAGTGTTTAGTTCCTGTCTACAGTTTAAATGAATTGCTTACTTTCTGTATTTTATTTCAAAGGCGGCAGGTTGGTGTACTAGAAAGAGCACCAGATTGAAAGACAGGAGATAAATATCTATTCTCCCTTCTGTCACTCACTGTATGATCTTGAGCAATTCTACAGTCAGGATTTAAGGGCTTGAAAATACTTCATATGATCCAACCTTCTAACTCTTCCTCTCTAGTTGTCAGTTTCCCCATTTGTAAATGGAAGAAGGAAACATTGTATAGTAAATAGGTAAATAGAGTTGGTCTGGAAAATTCACCAAACTAGATATTTGCTAGTGGTATGACCCTGGATAGATCACATAGTTTTTTCATATATAAAATGAAGGAGTTGGACTCAATGGCTTCTAAGGTCTCTTCCAGCTCTACATTAATGATCCTATAATCCTCTGATTATACTGTGTAGTCCCTAAGATCCCTTTCAGTGCTTTTATTTCATTATAATTTACTTTATACTATCCAAAGTGCATAACTATATAGTGACTTTTGCCTTATTCTGTAAGAGTGTGTGTAACAGATTAATCAGCAGATATATGTAGTGCTAAAACACTTTCACTTGGCAATAATTAGCTCCCTTTCAGGCCACTAAAGAAAGATTCAGAGGTTTGGGAATGATGTGGAAGTTAACTTATATTTGAATCATGACATTCTATTTTATGTAATACATGAAAATGACTATAAATAATTCCCTTATCTTTGCTAATTGTTAATGACATTAAGTGGCCAGAGCATGCTGAATATTACTTAGTACTATATTATATACTTGAATTAGTCATGGTCTGTTCCATCAATTCTAGCCCAACTTTTTTCCTAGCTCAAATCTTAGGGACAAATTATCTTCAATGTGTCTTTCACAGGGGTAGGGATTAGTATCATAGAAATTTGACCTCAAAAAATAACCTTATACCATACTTATACTTATACTTATACTTATACTTATACTGGAACACAGAGCATTTAACAAGTCAGGAATAGAAAAAGCCTTTGAGAAAATGTATTCTGTTTCTTTCATGTTAGGGAAGGAAGAATCTGAAGCCCAGCTAGAGTAAGTGATCACTTGTCTTAGGTCTCATGGCATGTTAGGATTTGGACTTAGGAGTATAGCTCAGGTATTCTGAAACGTAGTGTTTTCCACTACGTTGAATTGTCTCTCATTGGGCACATAATTCACAACTCTAAGAGAAAGAATATTCTTTAATCTTTAATTCTTTAATCTAAGTTTAAACTTCTTCTGTTTAATATTTCTTCTTCATGATTTCAAGGGAAGATTTTTATTTGCTATTGGATAACTAACATTGTAATTGATGATCAGTTAGCTCCAGGATCTCTGGGGAGATTCTGCCTTTCGTCAGATACTATTACTTCACTCTCCTTCATATTAAAATATTTGCTAATTGCACTTTGTCTTCTTTGTGGTTTTAATTCCTTTCCTTCTGCTTAGTTTTGTCTATTTTCTAAACTTTATTTATTTATTTCCTAAACTTTTATTTATTTGTTTCTAAACTTTTATTGAGGTCTTTTTTCTTTATATTTTAGAACTTTAGATCCCTTTTTTATATTCCTTTGTTACTCAGTCTCTGACTTTTTTCGTCTTCACTTGTAGGAAAGCTTAAACTTTGGGAGATGGAGGGGGGGGGTGTCACTGGCCTAGATCTGTACTGCCAGTAATCTTTAGGAGTTGTGACTGGTTTCATTTGGATTTTCAATCAATTCTTCAGATTCAACTTTGCTCTCACCATGCCTTTTGACTCTGCCTGATCCTTTCTTCCATTCTTCTTTCCTCAATATACCTAGAAAGAATAAGAACTACTATTGTTTTAGTGGTAGGGAGGAGAGAGCTCCCCTGACAGGGCCTTCTTGAGCCTACTTGATCCTTCTCTAATCTCACTCCTTTCTTTACATGATTAGGCGTGTAATATTTTTTTGCCATATTTTATGGATTAGTGATTCAAGGTATGTTTGGGAAGAGTCCCTCTATCAGGGAAGGTTCTCTATTCTAGATCCAAACCTGGAAGTTTGCTATTCTTCACTGTATTTGAGAGAGGACCTTGTTGAATGAACACTCCCAGAATTGAAGTTGTCTGGTACTGATTTATAATATTTTTATCTTTCCAGTACTTTCTTATCATATGGATTTAGTTCCATTTTATGTCTGGTATATAATCTCTTTGGAAGCTGAAGGGTTGAAGATTTAAAGTTTAAGATCTTTGCAAGTAGGGATTAGTTTATTTAATGCACTTGTACCCTGGTACCATTAGTAAAGTAGGTGCTGAGACTTTATAGGTATTTATTAGATAATTGGTTGAAGAGGTTTGTTCTTAGGCATGTGATCATATCTTAAGTATAGATCTTCCCAGCTGAAATCCAATATTACTTTTCTAACTATCTTCTAGTCTGCATGTTCCATTGACTCTAGAGCTCAGATTTCATCATATTCAAAATAAATCTTATCTTTCTACTTAAACACGCTGTTTCTCCAAACTTCCTTTTCTTAGTCAAAGGCTCCACTATACTTCCACAGTTATCTATAATTCAAATAAATATCACTTTTGTCTCTCTCCTTTCTCTACTCCCTGATATATAATCAGTTGCTCTGTCTTCTCAATTCTACCTCAATGAGTTTTCATCCTTTCAGGTCTTCCCTACTCACATATCAGTGCTCTAGTTCAAATCTTCTTTACCACTTTTCTGGACTCTAGAACTGGTTTCCTAACTGATCTCTCTTCTCCAACCATACACCATTTAATTACTGAAGTAATCTTCCTAAATGACCTTGTCACTTCCAATGCTCAAAAACTTTTGGTGGCTCCCTTTTAACCTAGGATAAAATATGAACTCTTTATCTTTTCCAGTCTTTTAAAAAGTAATCTCTTTTACATGCATGATCTGGTCAAATGAGACTCTAAACTCTGTGAATTAAGCATATGCTATACCATGACTGTACATCCTCACAAGATATTCCTGATACCTACAATGTGGTCTCTTCTCATTTCAGCTTCTTGAAATCCTTATCTTCCTTTGAGATCTAGGTCAGGTGCCACTACTTCCGGGAAGCCTTCAATGAATTTTGCAATTGTTAACTCAAACTAGCAGTTTTATATTACCTTGTATTCCTTTTTTCTGTGTACATTTTGTGCTCATTCTTCTACCCCTGAGTAGAATATAAACACCTACATGGAAGATAACATTTTAATTTTGGTCTTTTTATCTCTAATACCTAAAAAATCTTTAGCATTTTTTCTTTTTGACCTGTGATTTCATTGATAGAAGAAACTCCTGATGAGGACTTGCCCAGGATCACACAACCATCATCTGTCAGAGTTAGGACTTGAACTCAGACTTCACTGACTTCAATATTCACTTATTATGCAACACCAGCACTCATACATTTGTTGAACTAAGTGTACAATTAATCCTTCTATATTGTGACTTTCTCCATCACGATTTTGATATATCACCGATCAGCATAAAAAATTAATTGGGAATTTTGGGGGAATTTTATGGAAATCACAGATGACATGCAAAGGTCAGCAAACAATATAGGAAAAAGTTTAGAAACTCAGAAATGCATAAAATATGTGTATATTATATAATATTAACATATTTTATCTTTTAATATCATAATAATTCAGACTTCTCTGGTATGCAGGAAGTATAAAAAATTTTACATAACTTTTCCAAATTATGGAATTTGCCCCTTGCCCTTAAACCCCTCATTGTGGAAAAGGATAACTGTAGTTTACAGGACACTAAAGCAGGGGGCAGTCTCATTTCCACCATTGGTTTTGTGCATTTGGGAAAATAATTGGGAAAATTTAGTAGTGGGGTGGGGGTGGTGGTTTCCAATGCCTTATGAATATTATGGGCAAAATAACCCATCTACCTGAAGGTTATTTCCTAAAAACTTTCCAATTCTGAGGTCTATAATTCTATCATTCTATGAATCAGAGACACAATCAGAGGCATTCCCATGGCACCAGACCATGATTACATAAACACAGGGTGAAATCGCCAGCAATAGGCCAGATGGTAAAGGGACAAGGAGCAACTTCAAACGCTTGAGTGGCTAGCTTCTTCCAAACTTAGCAGAACTTTGGGAATTTGGCTGGAATTCATGTCAAGATTTTCTTCCAATAAATCTTGGTTTGGACTCCACTGGAAGTTTTAAGAGAATGATTTGCTCATGTTCCTTTCAAATACAGAGTTCCTATCCCTCAATCAAAAATTAGTGAAATATAAAAATGAAAAGCAATCTGCCCTGCTCTTCTGGTGACAATAATTTAGTTGTTAGGTTGTCTCTGATTTTTTTCCCACTTGATTTAGCTGCTCTCTTTACTGTTCTCCTCTCTAGGGACTATAGTTGGGTTACAGTTGAAGCTTCTGCAAGTCAGGAAGCCCTGTCCTAAACACTCTGGCCCAGTGATCTGACTCTCCTCTGAGCTCAGAGCTCATGGTCTGGGTTACTCACTTGGTATTTGTTAATTTTCATACTGCCTTAAAATTTTTCTTGCTCTTAACTAGTTTCTAATTCACATTTCAACTGTGTCTTTCTTCTTCAACTAGATAAACTTAGAATATGTTTCATGCATTTTTTTATCCCCAGCAATGATCCAGTATTGCTTGAATAGTAAATGTCCAGTCAGTGTGTTGACCATCCCCAAATGTCTGACATATATTAAGATTTTTGTGTTATGGGTATTTAGAAACTTAGGCAACTGGAATGTTCTCCATCCTCCCCTCCACCTCCTACCTTCCATGACTCTCTTCAAGTCTCTGTTAAAATTATACTTTCTGCACGAATCTATTCCTTTAATTCTCAGGCCTTCCCTGTGAGATTATCTCTAATTTGTCCAGTGTCTAACTTGCTTGAGCATAGTTGTTTGCTTGCTTTCTCTGGTAGATTGTGAGCTCCCTGAGATGCTGTCCTTTGTATCTCCTGAGCTTAGCATAGGATGTGGCAAATAGGAGGTACTTAATAAATTTCATTTGATTTGGTTTGATTTATTTTGGGCAGTTTTTTATACTGTTGTTGTTTGGGTTTTTTTTTGCAGAGCAATGGGGTTAAGTGACTTGTCCAAGGTCACACAGCTAGTAAGTATTGTGTCTGAGATAAGATTTGAACTCAGGTCCTCCTGATATCACAGCCAATGCTCTATTCACTGCACCACCTAGCTGCCCCTGGGGCAGCTTCTAATTCCTCCTGTAGGTGTCCCTGCTCTGACACAACTTCACCTTTCTCATGGCCATCAGGATACAAAGGAAAGAATTTCCAATAACAGTGAAATGTCAGTGATGTGATAAGATGGAAAGAGGAGATATTTCTGATGAAAAGGGAATTCTTGGCCATATATTTGATCTTTGCTTGAGAATGTTGTCAAATTGTTGTATAGTTCCAAAGACTGGGTCTCTGAATCTTCTAATAATCTTGTTTCCTTAAAAACATTAATGTAACATTGTTGCATTGCAAAAGGTTGCCAAATCAGAAATCTGGCAATTATTGGTTGGAGAATTTCTCTGAGGTTGATATAGTAGATTCAACACCATTTCTACCTGCCTGCCTTCCCTCTAATTACCCTTAACTTTGATCACTTCTGGGATTTAAAATGTTAGAAATGACCATTCTGCTCATCAGGCTCAATCATTAATTAAAAATATCACCATTCCCAGTTGAGGAAAGTTCATAATCTGAAAGGGAGCTTCAAGATATTTTGAAGCTTGGGCATCTAAGGCTACATAAGCAAAACTTTTATCCACAATCATATTGTTTGTCAAGGGAAGGTCAAGGACTAGAATGTAGACATCCTTTCTCAGTCAAGTGATTTCTCTACTACACTTTGTTGTATTTCTCAGTTGAAAAACACCTCTGTTCTTGAAACAATTAACAAATTTAGCAAAGTGGCAGAATATAAAATAAGCCCACATAAATCATCAACATTTCTATATATGAACAGCAAAGCCCAAGAGCAAGAAATAGAAATAGAAATTCCATTTAAAGTAACTATAGACAACATTAAATACTTGGAAATCTACTTCCCAAGACAAATCCAGAAACTGTATGAACACAATTTTAAAGCACTTCTCACCTAAATAAAATCAGATCTAAATAATTGGAAAAATGTCAGTTGTTCATGGTTAGGTTGAACTAATATAATGAAAATGATAATTCTACCCCAATTAAATTACTTATTCAGTGCCATACCAATTAAACTACCAAATAACTATTTTTCTGAGCTAGAGAAAATAGTAACAAAATTCATCTGGTGCAAGAAAAGGTCAAGAATAGCAACAGGACTGATGAAAATAAAATGTAAAGGAAGGTGACCTAGCTCCACCAGATCTAAAACTATGGTATAAAGTGGCAGTAGTCAAAACTGCTGGTACTGATTAAAAAATAATAGTAATGGATCAGTGAATTAGGAGAGGTTCAGAAGAAACCACAATAAATGACTACAGCAATCTACTGTTTGACAAACCCAAAGACATCAGCTTCTGGGATAAGAACTCACTATTTGACAAAAATTGTTGGGAAAACTGGAAAATAGTATGGCTAAAACTAGGTATAGAACCACATTTCATATCCTATTACCAAAATAAGGTCAAAATGGGTAGAGGATGATACTACATAAAGGGTGATACCACAGTTAAATTAATGCACTGAGAAATTATCTATCAGATCTATGGAAAGGGGATAAATTTATGACCAAACATTATAAATTGTACATTATAAATTGCAAAATGAATGATTTTCATTATATTAAATTAAAAAAATTTCACACAAAATCAATGCTACAAAAATTACAAGGAAAGCAGAAAGATGGGAGATAATCTTTGCAACTAGGAGTTCTGATAAAGGTCTCATTTCTAAAATATTTAGAGAATTTCATCAAATTTATAAGGTTACAAGTCATTTCCCAATTGATAAATGGTTAAAGGATATGAATAGAGAGTTTTCAAATGAAGAAATTAAAGATATATATATATATATATATATATATATATAATCCTATGAAAAAATTCTCCAAATCATTTTTGATTAGAGAAATGTAAATTAAAACAGCAATGAGGTATCACCTCACACCTATCAGATTGACCAAAATGAGAAAAAGGGAAGATGGTCAATGTTGGAGAGGTTGTGGGAGGATTGGGACATTCATACTTTACTGTTTGTGAATGAATCCAACCATTCTGGAGAGCAATATGGAACAATGCCCAAAGAGCAATAAAACTTTTTATACCCTTTGACCCAGCAATCCCAATTCTAGGCCTATATACAGAAGAAATCATAAAAAATGGGAAAAGTCCAATATGTTCCAAAATACTCATTGTAACTCTTTTTGTAGTGGCAAAGAATTGGAAATTGAGGGAATGCCCATCAATTGGGGAGTGGCTAAAGAAGTTATGGTACATGAATACTATGGAATATTGTTGTTCTATAAGAAACCATAACTGGTCAGACTCTAGAAGAAGCATGGAATGACCTACAGGATCTGATGCAGAGAGAAGGGAGCAGAACCAAGAGAACAATGGTCACATTAAGAAGAACAAGGTGAGATGATCAACTTCGTTGAAAGCAGTTCAGAGAGCTAGGATGACCCTATTACATCAACTAGGGACATTGTAATCCCCATCCATAGAAAGAAAAACAAAACAAAACAAAAATAAACCAATCCTTAAGAATCTGATGAACACTTTATAAAAATGATCTCATGTATGTTTTTCCCTTAATCCTAATTCCTCATACCAAAAATGACTAATCTCTAAACATGTTTATCAAAAATATGTACGTACAATGCTAAACTGACTGCTACTGAGGGAAGGGGATTGGGAAGGGAGGGTGGAAGGAAATTTTGTAAATTAAAAATATGCATGTGCTTATGGATAAAAAAGTAATGAATTAATAAAAAGAAAAACACCTCTTTCTCTTCTTCCTAAATTGCAATTGATGTTTGAAGTTCCATTTGCATGCTTAGTTACCTGTGGCAACAAAATTATAAGTAGCTTTTCAATGTTGAAGTACATGGAGAGTAATAATAATGTTTATTTCAATTTTGGAGGAATCCATGTAGTTATTCCTTTCCTCAAAGATAGACAAATTAACAGAAACAGACAGAAAGATAAAAGACAGATTTCATTTGTCTCTAACTCTTCATGGACTCTTGAAATTTTCTTAGAAGATACTGGCATGCTTTTTCCTTCTCCAGCTCATTTTTACAGAAGAGAAACTGAGGCAAACAGGGTTAAATGATTTGTCCAGGGTTATTCCAGCTACTTAGAGTCTGAGGTCAGATTTGAACTCAGGAAGATAAATCTCCATGCTCAAGACTCTATCCACTTCACCTAGCTGCTCAAGTATCAATAGTCATGGTCTGAAAGGGAACTTTAAAGTCATGAAAAGGAGGCAACCTTCTCATTTTGAAGTTTAGGCAACTGAGGTAGATAGAAAGACAGATAGACAGATAGATTAGGTAGATAGATAGATAGATAGATAGATAGATAGATAGATAGATAGATAGATAGATATGTAGATAGATAGTCTTTATTAAGTATTTACTATATGCCAGCCTTTGTGATGAGAGCTAGGAACATAAATACAAAGAAGAACTCAGTCCCTATCGCTAGCACATAAAAGGGGGCTAGTGAGTGGAATTTGAGGTAGGTATCCACATGCTAAGAATGAAGACAGAAGAGAAGTGAACATGGTTTACCTTAACAATTCTCAAATGGAGACTTCAGAAAGGAACTCACTAATCAGAAGAACAGCCCATAGGGATGGAAGAAACTCCAGGTTGAGAGAGGGCTGTTAAAAAGGAGGTAGAAAAGTCAAGAAAGTCAAGTATAGATTTGGGAGATAATGTATATTACAACTCATTCACTTAACTCCATTCATCCTGTGTAGTCATTGCTACTTTAAAGAGTTTCAGGCAACTTCACCCTGATCTAGTCATTGCCTCTTCAAATCATCTGCAATACATGATAGTTCCTCCTCTGGATCTTTTGATATTTGATATTTTATGAATAATACAGCACAACTTTAAGCAAAAATGGTTATCTCCCATTTGCTTTATAGGATCATCCTACCCCAGTTTTCATTAAAAATATTTGTGATAATAACACTATCTGGCTCTGATAGAAAGAGTTCCCTGATTACCTAACATTCTTCAGATGTTATACTTTTTGATCCTCACAATAATCCTCTGAGGTGGGTGGTATATTTCTCATTCTCACTTTCAGGTGAAGAAAAAGATATTAATACTAATTATTATTAATATTATGGAGCTTCTCTTGTTCTAGGACTTGAATCCAGGGCTTTGAACTCCAAATTCAGTTCTGCTTTAAGTATACCACAAAGGTTCTATCAGGAATTTATAGATTCATGTAGGTTCCCTTATCAGGGAAAAAAAAACCCCTCACCAAATTAAAAAAAACCCAAACCCAAAACAAAATACCCAATGCCAGCTGTAACAGTGCCAATAAAGCATGGACTTGCTTTGCTCATAATTTCATCCAAAGCAAACATAATTCTATTTGAGGTTTGAGACATTGAAGAGGTTCATTTTTTTCCATGCTGTTTGTATTACTATTATTAATAATGATAGAATAACACTAACTATAAGCCTTCATAGTTCTTGGTTATAGCTACCACAAGAGAAGGAGGAGGCCTGTGAACAAATATTTCCAGTTTGGGAAAAGAACAAAATCTCTCCCAGAAACAGGAGGGAATTGGTATTTTCAAAAAAATGGCTATCAATCACAACATTTTTTGCCAACTTTAGAAGTTCAAATGATCCTTTCAACTTATTGAAATTAAATTGAACCTCTGAGTCACTGAGATTTTATCTTCTGTAATGCTATGCCAGTTTGGTTGGGAGTGGCAAGACTAATATTTATTTCAAATACGGCAGTTCTTTAAATCAGCAAGTTAGAATCTAAATTTCTTGAAGGAGAAGATTGGTTTTTGTTTCCCTGGCAGAGAACAATGTGTTGCACATAGTAGGCACTCAATAAATGATTATTGGATTTGAGTGGACAGCAGTCAGAATCTCCCCCCAAAGTCAAAGAGAAATAGCAGTTACTGGAGGTTGAATCATGAATAGTTTATTTAGGTATAACTTACTGTATTCCTTACAGATTCCAGATTCACCCTGATTCTAGAGAATTCACCTTTCTAGTTCCAAACATTCTGAGGTTGCCTTCGCCACAGATTATTTTTTTTTGACACTTATGCCTTTCTTATTTGTCTTTTTTCCTGGTTCATGGATAGAATGGAACTTAGAAGTTAGCCAGTCTAAGTTACAGCATTTTATAAATGTAGAGATATGCACTACTCAGGACCTTAGAGTTGAAATTCAAATGTGCTCTTTCTACCATTCCACCACATTGGTCCTTGACCTGTTTCCTGTTTCTTATCTGAACTCTAGTTCATGTCCTCATGGAATCCTTGTACCATACACTTGGCCAGATCTCTCTTCCATATGACAGCCCTCCACAGTTTTGAAGGAAGCAATTATATGCCCCTTCAGCCTTTTCCCCTTTAGATTAAACATACCTAATATCTTTTAGTCAAATCTCATGTGGCATATTTTCAAGTGTCTTTTGGATGTGTACAGAGAAAAAGATGTGAACTCAGAATTATAGGACCCTGGTTCAAATCCACCAGACTCTGCTACTTGATCCTTATATGACAAACCACTTAAGTTCTCTGAATTTTGGTTATTCAATCCATAAAATGAGAGGGTTTTTAAACAGGAGGATCTCTGAATTCTCTCTTGACTCAAAATCTGTGCCTTTCTTTGTATGCTCTCCAGTTTGTCAAGGTCTCTTCTAAAATAAAATAATCTTTCATCAGATCACCTTGAACATTCTAGAACTATTACTTTTTCAGATTAATTTTTATCATTAAAAAATTGTACAGAGAACCTCACCTAACATAGACTAATTGGGAGGCAAGGTCCAATTGACAAGACAAATTTTGAATTAAAGCATGTGTTCATAGATAAGTGGTTTTATTATTCCAAGTACATCCAGTCACACTAACTAGGCTAGCAATGTTTTTTTCCCACTAGAGGTCCTTAAGGTGCTGGTTTTAAAATATCAGAGAAGGATGATGTATAATTAAGATATCTGTTATTTGCAGGAAAAGTGACTATTGTCTGAAGTGTTAGAAAGTTTATCTCTTTTAGTAGGTTAAACAGTGCCTCCCTCCAACTCCTTTCTGAAATAATCTTCCTGTTATTCCTGTTTCCTTAACAATCTCTTTTTACCAAGGGAAAGTTCAGCCCAGTTACTGTCTAAATAATCACAAATTTTGAGTTATTGAAGTACAAATTGATGAGGTTTTTCTGTGTTCAGCTGACTGCTGCACTTAACTTAGTTAAGGAACCTATCACCTTCCAACCAGGGAGATGATGAATTTGAAAGTATTGGCCAGTATGCTCTGGTAAAGGCAGCCCTTCGCTGTCTCAACCTCTCTGCAAGAAGGATTGAGGGTGTGTCCTCTCTTGGACCCATCTCTAAATCACCAGCAACCCTGAAGTAACAGTCTGTCCCCAGGCGAGAGAGGGGGTTCATCTTATCTCTGCTGACTGATATACAGAGTTAATGGCACGATGCTGTCTTGGCAGCCCCGAATGGAAGAAACAGAACACCAATTTAAATCACGAAAAAGTCAGTGAATCTATCATCATTAATCTTGCTGTCAGTTTTAATTTTGGGGACATTACCTCACTCAACACTAGTTGAAAAGAGCTGCCAAAACCGGTGATGTCATCATCACTAGCCGCATCTGACCCTGCCTGCTGATTTTTCAGAGCCCAGAGCAAGTTAATAAATCCCTGGGTGCTTGGACACACATTGGAGTTTTATTACAACGAAGGTAGAACCGGAGATGCTGTTTTAATTAAATGGCCTGAGAAAAATACTTTCCTGTGTTTAGTCAAACTGTAAAATATAATTATCTCTCAGCATTCCCGGCCTGTTGCTTTCTCTGACTCTGAAAGCTTGTTTGCTTCTTTGGTTCCCCTTCCCTTTCCCACTTTGCTCTGGGGAGGAAAGGAAGACATTCCAAACGTGGGCAAAGAGAGAACTGACAAATCCTCACAAACACCTTTTCTGGGTCACCAGCCCCAGCCCCCTCAAGTGAGAAGCGACGGAACTACCTCCTCTCAGGTAACTTGATGTCTTTTGTGTGACATCGCAATGGAAAGAAGAGGAGGCTTTCTCATTTGAAGTCTGAGCCTCGGAGCTGCGTGATTTTAAAGAGGGAACTGCCTCACAGGGGAAAACTTTGAGCACGGCAGCAGTTTACTTGCAACTTATACCTAGTGCCTCGTCAAATATTTATAAATAATCTCCCTCGACACCTTTGCGAACTGTTAAGGAGATTGGTTGATGCCTGTTTTCACTCATGGCCCATCTTAACTCCTCCAGCTTGATCCTCTTGTGAAGTCATCCCTCTGAGGACAGTGGGGGGGGGGAAGCGGGTGCCAGCCACCGGGCCAGAGGCATTGCCATGGCACCGGCACACGAGGCCATAAACACGGGCGGGAGGCGAGGAGAACCCGCTGCCGGCACAGCTGGAAGGAGAGGCCCGGCAGTAAGGCGAGAAGGCTCCGCTTCCAACCCAAACGTCGCCTTTCTCAGCAAGGGGGAAGAGAAGAACTTACTGGCAGAGGAAACGGGAGTGGGCTGGCTGGGCTGACTGGACTTAGGAGGGGGGGGATAGATCCTTGGCTCCGCAAAGTCCCTTCTTCCAAAGTCATGTGGGTGTTGTGTGTGCTTGAGAAGTAGCAAGCATTGGTTAACAATCAGCAGTTGGACACAAATTTCCACAAATCTTTCCTTTCAGATCTATTCATTGACACCTCCCCTCTCCCTCCTCCCCCAAGTGTCAAGTGATGCTCTAAGCTCTAATGCAACCCCTCTCTGATAGTGAGCTTGGACAAGTTGCTTATATCGCTGCGCCTCAGTTTCCTCCTCTGTCACTTGAAAGCGTTTGACTTCATAGCCTCTGAGGTTCCTTCTAACTCTAGACTTATTATGATCTTCCTGCTACCATTACTTCCCCTTCTCCAAGTCTCTGCATCCAGCTGCTCTCTTATCAATCATAACAAGTGGCAGAGGCTGGCTTTGTCCCAGCATTAAAAGAAGAGGAGAAGGAGGGGGAGACCTCCAACCTCATTTTTCATCAGCATGGAAAGCAGGGACTGATCCTAGGTCTCCAGGGTGGAATGAGCATTGCACAAATTCAATGCCCCTTCTCACCCTCCTGGCCAGAGTCCCTCCTAGTCTTTTTATGGAGGAATATTAAGTGTATCCATGCACAAGATACATTGCATGATGTAAGAATCAATAACTGCATCCTGTTAACAGTTCCTGCTGTTTATAGAGTATTGTCTTGACATAGTTGTTAAACCTCAATAAATATGTTTTTTAATAACCATATGGTATTTAACATACAATAACTGTCTTATTAGTTCTAAATTAAATCCTTGCTCAAGACACTTAATTTAAAGTGTGACCGATCTTTTTCCTGGCTGAGAAAAGGATACTAAATAACTGGGTTGAGGGCACTTCTTCTAAATAAGACTGTTAGGTGGGGAGATATAAAAACATGTGCTTTGATGAGATGTTTAAATGAGAATCACATCATTTTATTCATGGGTGAGGATCAGAATTATGGGAATTGTCTAGTTTAGTGCTGTATTTAGAGGATAATGGTTTTAAGTGGGGCTCAGAGAATTTGTATGAATCAGTGCCCTTTCTCTTCTTCCCTTTTGACATTATTCTAGCAGGTACCTAGAAAGCTCCTTTTTTGTCCCTTCCCTGCCCCACCCCCAAATATCCATATACTATTCCATTAGGGTTTCTGAATCAAGTTTTCCCTTCTTTGGCAGTGTTCTATACAGCAGATCTTTACCCACCAACTGTTCATTCCTTTGAAACACTGCCCTTCACTATAATAATGATAACTTAGCTTAGGCCTATGTGTTAATGATTCTGATCTCTCTCTCTCTCTCTCTCTCTCTCTCTCACACACACACACACACACACACACACACACACACACACACACACACACACACACACACACAAACACACACACGCACACACATTGTCTCTCTCCCCCCACCCCTCTTCTTTGACAATCTGGTCAAGTCTCTGAATTCTGAATGCCTTCTTAGAATTTTTTAAATCCATAAAATTAAGGACAAAGAATTAAAAAGAATTTTAAAAAAGATTCGAGAGAAAAGTTTATTGTAAGGCCAGCACACATTTATTAATAAAAGGATGATCATTTAGTCATCTCTCTTAGACTCTCTTAGACATAGGTGTTGGGCTCATAGTTTATATGGTCTTGGAAGAGTAGTGGGTTCCTCAGGGTGACAATCAACACTGCTTGGTTAACAATGAGAAAATGAATATTACAATGAAAGGGTGGTTATACTACAATGAGAGTCCAAAAGCCTGACTTCTGGTCATCCAAATCTTGGTCAAAGAGAATTATAAATTTCATTATCGCCTGACTGACAAAAGGGAGGGTCCACATTTCCCCAGACCTGTGTGAGCAAACTCTGGGCAGGAATGCATCCATTATTCCAAGCTTAAAATTTCTTTTACTGTGATTGATTAGCTCTTGGCCTGGGTACATCTTTAAGAAAAACTTACCATCCTAGTTGATTTCTGTATAAGGAATTAGAAAAGATGTAAAATTTTGTTCCTAATACAATAACTAGTTATTAATATCAGAGAGAAATAATAATTTCTCATTAAGGTGAGGTAGCCAGAGTTTTGTCCTAAGAAGTCAAGTTTAGAGGGAGTACCTAAAGAAGGTCAAATCCCCTACAGTTCTCCACCCCACCACACAAGTTGACAGAGAAGTTAAAATTTGACCTATTCATAAGAGTGAGAACAAGAGGGGTAAGACTCCATGTGTTATCTCCCTAAATGTAAATGGTCATAACTCCACTTTACCAGTGCTTCTTGTAATGATCTTCCACAACAACCCCTCCAGCAGTTTGCAGAAGTCTGTTAAACTCTTTGTTGGGGCTATGCTGGGTACCTGGGTGATGTTGAAGAAAGTATGGGTTTGATTTACCATTAAGCATTGGGTTGAAGAGCACTCCTCTGGTCACTTTTTTCCAGGTCCCACTTGAGACCTCCCCTATATGAGGAATGCAGGCTTATACCTAGTAGTAAGAGAGGGTGGCAAGGAACAGAGGCTAATGGAGCAATAGCATTATCATGCTTGATGGCTCACAAGAACTGGGCTTTCCCTAATAAACAAGTAGTCATGCAAGTTCATTCAGTACTGCTGAGGGAAGGGGCAGTTCATACTGTCCTGATGCCATACTGGAAACAGTACATTCCATTCTATTTCCTCCATATACATAGTAGGAGTAGTTCACTGTGTAAACGTCTTACCTACCCACTATCATTGTGCCATGAGATTCTGGTGAGAATTGAGGATAGAGGGGAGAGAAGTTTGCAGAGAAGAGGTATAAGAAATCATGACAGACCTCTTCTGTATCCAACATCCCAGGCCCTTGAACAAATTCTATATGACCTAACTAGCACCTAGGTAGGAAGTACAATTAAAAGAAGCTATGAATCAGTTTGTGGAAGAAGGTTCTTCTCACCACAATGACTTTCTCAGTAACACTTTTATATGTGTATCCTCAAGGTTTCTAAAGTCTTACCTAATAGGGAGTAGTTCTATTCACCTTCCCCCCTAAACCAGAATGCCCTTTCTAAGTCACCAAAATTCTAGTGGAACCTACTGTCTAAGTCACCAAAGTTCTAGTGAAAGCTCAAGTTACTGGCATTTTGTTAAGTAGAATCCATAGAAAATAACTTCTCCAGGCTCCTGCTAGCCTTACTAAAGTGACATGAATCTTTGTTAGGGAGGTTGACAGATCTTATCTACCATGTCCAAATTTCCAAGACCTTCTAATTCTTTGACTAGATAAGATTTCTGATCTGGTTCTGGCATGAAAATTCAACATTACCTTTTATCTTCTCCTGCTTCACTGTAAGATTATCTGCCACTGACCTTGAATTGACTACTACTCAGCCTACAATGATGGATACATCCCACATAGGTCTGCCCCCTACATCTCTGGCAGTATTGTCTATGCCTGTGTTTCAGTTCTTAATTTTTACAGTTTTCACATGATTTCCTTTCCTTGGTGTCTTGGCTTTCATGATTAGTTGAGTTTCCTATCCCTGGTTTCTAGCTGGTCTTCCAGGGATCACTTTGCTAGTGTACCTTATCTATTCCACAAATAAACCCCACATGTTTTGATGACAGCTGCCACAGGATGACATGTTTCACTCCCAAAAGACTGAATATCATATTGGGCATTCCAAGCTCTGAGGCAGGTCCCTAAGGTAGATAATATTTCAGGGCAGAGAGAAAGGACAAATGATAGTTCTCAAAACATACTGCACTTTGCCCAGCACATAGTAGTAAATGTTTATTGACTGGATAAGTGACTGATTTTATCTTCTCAGAGATGGATCTTCATGGTAGGATTATGAATCTTGCCAAGAACAAATCTAGCAAATCCATTTGTTTCAGCAAGTTTCTTCTTGCAAAAGCATGATATAGAATTATACCAAATTTTGGAGCCTAAAGTCCTGGGTTCTGTAAATGAGTGTATGACCTTGGATAAGCCACTTAACTCTTTGGGTTTACTTCCTCATCTATAAAATGAAAGGGGATGGATTAATTGACTTCTAAATCCCCTTTCACCTCTAAACCTACCATGTTTTGATTTATGATCCTATTAGAGGTGTCACACATCTATAATGACATAAGTATCTTTTATCATTGTTTGTCCCTCAGGGCCTATCATAGCACATTTCAGGAAGTTGGTGCTTAATACACATAAGTAGAATTTAAACTGCATTACAAAAATAGGATAGGAGATGGTGTTAGTAGCTGTATAATAAAGGTCTTGAAGGTGGTCACTTTAATAGAGGAATGACTCCAAGTCTAGTGAATCTGAATTAGGAGGCAGTCATAAGGCCACATTAAGAACAGTAGACTTGGTATCAGAGACTCTTGAATATTGACTATATTACTTACTAGTTGCTAGTCCATGTAAGCACTTGATAAATGCTTTTTATTTCATTATTTCATTCATATGAATGAACTATGTGAACCTGAGCAATGGGTCCCTTCTGACTTTAATTCCTATGATATTCGAATGCTGGCCAAATCAAAAAGATTTGGGACTCTGTGTTAATGCTTTTGTTTGAAGGGAAGGGCAAGGGGAGGGACTTGTACCCATTGCTAAGATGATAGTGATAGTGGTGGTGATGATGATGACAGTACTCACTGAGACAAATATTACCCCCTTCCTGTGACCTAGTGCCCTACTTCTTGCATCATCATTTATATCTTATTGCAGTATTCTACAAATACTCACATATTGAAGAACAAGATTGATTTTTTATTTGCCTGTTAGGATACTTGACTTTTTTTGAAAATCTCTTTCCAGAATCTTTCAGTCCTGGATGTTCTTCAGCTGTGACTTTGGCTCTTAGTCACTAGAACTGTATGATTCTACTCCCCAGCCCTACTCTTCAAACACAGGCACTAACATGTGAGCTTCTCATTAGCACAGGACTTCAGTGAAACTCCCAAGGCACTAGCTAGATAATTTCTGGTGACACAGGGTTGGAAGGGGAGCCATTAACAAAAATCATACTTGCAAACCTAGAAATTAAATGTATGTCCCTGATTTGATTATTAATTAATATTTCTATATATATATATATCTTATTTTTTCTCATGGAAAGCAGGAGTAGATCAAATAGCTGATCATCCATCCATCCATCCATTCATTCATTCATTCATTTAGATTTTCTAGTCCAGGAATTTTATACTTTTTAAAAAATTTCCTGGATCCCTTTGACAATTTGATAAAACCTATAGACCTCTTCTCAGAATAAGGTTTTTAAATGCACAAAATCAAATACATAAAATTGCAAAGGAAACTCATTATATTGAAATACAATTATGAACATACTTTTTAAAGATTAAGAATCCCAAATCTAGTGGGTGAAAGAAGATTCTGCTCTGAACACTGTGAGGATTACCAAAAATAGAATTAAACATGGTCTTCCTCTTGGGGAGGGCATAAAACATATACCCAAATAACCATAAAAGTGGTTAGACAATGAGAAAATACAATGGGGAGGTTAGAAGCACAATGCTCAGAATAGACATACTTATGGAAGACACCCAGTTTCAGGGATAGGTTTAGAAGTGAAAGGGGATATAGAAGTCAATTAGTCCATCCCCTTTCATTTTATAGATGAGGAAGTAAACCCAAAGAGTTAAGTGGCTTATCCAAGGTCATACAGAGACTCATTTACAGAACCCAGGACTTTAGGATTCAAAATTTAGTATAATTCTATATCATGCTTTTGCAAGAAGAAACTTGCTGAATGTGTACACACATACTTACATACACACAGACACACACATACGCACACACAAATGTAGTATTTTCCAAGACACATCTTTCACGGTATGTCATTCCTCAAGATCAGACTTAGGCTTCAAACCCAATACTTCTGATATCAATAGTAATAATTTGTTTCTAAATGTTCCTCTTGAGTTTATTATAATCATTACTGCCTATCCCTTAGCATTTTCCTTTTCAATTTCTTTATCTATCTCATGCTACAAAATCTGAGGTCCTTCAAGACTCCCAAATTCTCTTCCTTTTTCCCTCTATACCATTTTACTAGATGATTTCATCATCTTCCATGTAATTTGATTATCCTCTCTATGCAGATGATTCATATATATATATATACATATATGTATATATATATATATATATATATATATATATATATATATATTTTTTCCTTTCCTTTCTGAACTATAGATGTCTCTAAGACTATAAGTTTTCAAGAAGGAGCCAAATTGCTTCACTGGAGGGAGATGCCTCACATGGAAGTTCCCCAAATCAAAGAAATCACAATCCCTTATTTTTTACTCTTAATCACATGATAGCAAAGTACAAGTATTCCTAAAGTATAGTATGGTATAAGTAGGTCTGGACTGAGAGTCTAGAAGATGGAATTCAAGTTCTAGCTGCCATTTTACTATGTGATATTGAGCAAGTCATTTCAGTAGCTCTGAGCTTCTCTGTGATTGAATCTGGATAAATGGAACATGATTAACCCAGAAGTAGATTTCTTGAGATATCCCAAAGGATTCTTTGCTTGGCTCTTTCATGTTCTTTTTTAAAATCAATTTCTTGGGTGAAGATATAGAAAGAGGCATTTTTATCTAATTTGCAAAACTTTTAGGAATAGTTAATGTATTAGATGACAGAATCAAGATAAAAAAAGATGAAATTTAATAATAGCCCTTGTAAAGTCCTGATTTTTTAAATGTAGAAATACGAAATTGGAGAGTATTATGTTGGCAGAAATTTATATAAAAATACCTGGGGGTTGTGGCTATGCACAGACTCATTATGAACCAACCACATGGCCTAATTTCTAGAAGAACAAGCATAAAATCAGATTCCATTAATGAATGCCAGGAATGGCTCTAAATACAAGTATAGTTCATAAGATCATCAAAAGTTATAATCCCATATTTTCAAACCTTATCTGGATTAGTATTACCTTAACCTGAGTCCTTACCCAAAATTGGGTTAGGGCTAAGATTAAGTTTACATTTTCAGAAGGTTATTAAGGAATAAGAGTTTGTTCAGAGTAGTGAATCACCATAGTGAGGGCTCATGCCATTTGAGGAACATTTGAAGGACCTGGAAATGTTTCACTGGGAGATGTTGCTGCTCTCCCAGGAGGCATGCTAATTCTATTAGGATAGTTCTTGGATTGTTATTTGGAAGAAAGAAAAATAGGATTTTTTCCTATATTGCTATAGAGGTTACAAAAAAGAGAGACAAGCTTGAGATTCTAATAAGGAAAAAAATTAGAACTATCCTACAGTGGAAGGGAGTCTCTTTGCAAAGCAGTGAATTGCTCATCTCTAGAGATATTCAAGCAGCGACCTCAAATCAGAACTTTTTAACCTGGAGTTCAAAATTTTTTTCATAAACTTTTTTCTTTTTTTTTTTTAGGTTTTTGCAAGGCAAATGGGGTTAAGTGGCTTGCCTAAGGCCACACAGCTAGGTAATTATTAAGTGTCTGAGATCAGATTTGAACCCAGGTACTCTGGACTCCAAGGCTGGTGCTTTATCCACTACACCACCTAGCCTCCCCTTTTCATAAACTTTTGAAAAAAAGTATTTTGATTACTGAATTTCAACTCTATTACAAAAGAAGTTAATTTTATGCTTTTAAAGCTGTTATTTCAAAACACAATTATCCTTAGATTTCACCAGATTTCTTTAAGAAGTCTGTGACACTAAATATTTAAGAACCCTTGAACTCACCCAGGACAAAAATCCAAGTTCCTTATGTAGTCATTTTCTCACCAGGTCCTGTTTGTAGCAAAAATCATGTTTTTTTCAGCTGAGTATTTTTTTTTTGTTATTGTTTTGTCATAGCAAAGTAAAGAAGATAGTAGGTGTAAAGTTTGTGGGGAAATAAATCTGTTGACCCATATGGAATTTTTGTTAACCTAACACAGTGCTTTGAACATTCTTTTAAACACCTAGTAGTTGCCATAATACTTCTCTATTCTTACAAAGAGCCAATACCACGTTAAAGTTAAACACCGGGAATTTGGGTGGGCCCCCAGAGTGCCTTTAGTATTACTATTATAATTCAAAACATCCAAATTATTATTTTCTTTACAAGACTAAGCCAGGAAAGAGCTGTTAAGTGAGAAGAAAAGTGTTTGCTACGCTACATGTTCCAGCAAAATGTCCTCCTATGTCATTAAATCATAGCATTTCTAAATGAAATGATATTTTGCAAACTTTGGCGGTGCCTTAAATTTGGATGTTGTTCAGGTTCTTTTCCCTCCCTTCCTCCCTTCCTCCCTCATTTCATTCTTTTTCTCCATGTGGTCATTAGAGCTACTATTTTCTGGATTTACTTTTCCTATTACTTTGTTTATATCCTGAATTGTTCCAGCAAACATGAATGCAGTTTCTCTGAAGACCTCAGATAACTCATTTTCCTCCCATAAATAAGTAATTAAATAAATAAGTCATGGAATAAATAGAGGACAGAGAGTGCTGCCACTTATTCTCACGGCTATTTTGCCAACTTCTTTGTTCAGGGTTAAGCGTGAAGGGTTTCACTAGATGAAACAAGCTTACTATTGGGAGTCAAATTAAAAAAAAAGTGTATCGATGTGACTGATCCCCTGAGCCTGAAGCCAATCAATACAATACATGAAAAATTACTCTGGCCATATTAAACTCTTTAATAAACAAATGCAGTTCTGTAATCTCTTGAAACAAAAACACTACCACTGACAAGTCAAGTTTCTATCTGTTTAGTTTTCATGAGGAAATCTTAGCTGACTTTGATTTTTTTTAACTTTCTATAACTTAACCTCTTGTATTACCATCTTTTTTTTTGGGGGGGGGAGAAGTTGTTTCTGTTTAAATTTTCCCCACTAAAGGAATATGAAAAATGCAGCATTATTTATTTTAGAGTGCTCAGTAACCAGATTTATATAACATGATGTACTACTGAACAGGACTGTGGTATGCTCAGAACTAGCAGATGGGCTATGCCCAATGGAAGGGGATACCTGGCTTAGGTTAGGGGACAATTCCTTTCAGTGAATTACAACACTCTGTTGAGATTTGTCCACAATCTTTTGGAGAAAAAGCATTAAACTTTGGAGTCTAAAGGTCTGGATTCCATTGCGTCCTAACCAGTAATATTTACAAGTAAATCATCCTCTCTATTCTTAATTTTCTCATCTATAAAGTGTATAAATACAGATGTATTTATATAACTCATTAAGGTTCTCAACCTCTCTGAGATATATATTATTCTTATTCTTATTTTATAGATGATGAAATGGAAATGAAACTCTCTGAGGTGGATCATCAACAACTCTCTGAGGTAGATATTCTGATTTTATAGATGAAGAAATAGAAATGGAACAATTTACTCTGTGTCACATAACTAGTAATAAATTAGATAAGAATTTGAATGCAGGACTAACTCAATATACTATATAACTCTGCCTGGAATAGCGACAGTTACACTGCCTGCTTCACTGGATTGGCAGTGAGGAGCAGAGGGAATAGGAAGAGAAAATGTTGATGTGAAAATTAGTGTAAATTGAAATGCTTTGAAATCGTCAAGTATTATCTTTTGGGAGGCTCAGTGGATAGAGCACCAGACTTATAGGTAGAAAGAACTGAGTTCAAATTTGACCCCCAGATACTTGAAGATAGGTATTTGATCCTGAGCAAATCCCTTAACTCTGTTTCATTCAGTTTTCTCATCTGTAAAATGAGTTGGAGAAGGAAATGGCAAACCATTCTAGTATCCTTGCTAAGAATCCTCTAATAGGGTCATGAAGAGTCAGACATGACTAAAACAACCAAAAAACATTATTGATATTTGATCAATCAGTTTGCTAATTCTACTTACCTTTCCCTCTGTATATTCCCATCCTTTTATGTATTTTATGCATTTTTTTCTGCCTCTCGGTGGTTTTATCTTCATTACTCCCCCCTCCCTATTCCCAATCTCTTTTTTTTTTCTTTCTCTTATCTACTTGCTTCATTTAAAAATTTATTTTGATCTGCAGCTTGTGGCATTTTCTGAAGGGGACTCTGGATTCATAGATTCAAAGAATCTCAGTATTGAAAGGGACCTTAGAGGTCATTCAATATACCCCCTACTTGAAGCATGAATCCCTTCTACAATATCCCAACCTGTCACAAAACACTCATAGTCTAACAACTCACTGAAACCAGTCACCTCATTGCTCTTGACTTTTACAACTGAGTGATTTGAGTACAGGAAATAGAAGTGACTTATTGAAGGTGATTCTGAAAAGACAAGTAAAAAAAATCACTGATTCCCTCACTCCCAGGCCATATACCCTGCTCATTGAATATAAAAACAGGGAAGAGACCTTAAAACTATCTTGTCTAACCCTAACTGAAGAATATAATCCCTCTTTTGAATTTCCAATAAATGGTCATTCAATCTAAGCTTCAGCAGCTCACTCTCTCTCTCTCTAGGGTTCTTTCCAGGAATTTAGAACTTGGGAATCAGAAATGATACATTGGGGAAATCTGAACACAGTAAACATTCTGTTCTCTGGTGTTGATCAGAGCATAGAGGCTTCTGGTTGACGGAATCTTTTGGTTGATGGTAAGTGAATGTACTCACTGGGGTGATCACTTTGGAAAAATACAGAATGCAGCAAAATTCAGTTCACACAAAAAGTGAATATAATTAAATATTTCCTTTTTTAAGAACATCAAGGCTATTATTAGTGTAAGGAAGGGTGACCTGCACATCTCAAGTTTAACTGTGGTGGTCACAAGATACAGTCACAAAGGTGAGATATTAATATATTAACAATGTTATGACACCCCCCTATCCCATTCTGAAGTATGAACACCTCTCTGAATCATAATGAAGAAATGTCATTAGATTAATAATGACTGGGTACACCTCTAAACAGTCCGATCAGTTGAAAATAATCTATCTATGACAGAGACTAACAGTCAGGTATGAACTCGGCTCTTTACCTGAATCAGGGAAGAGAGTATTTTCCCTTCCTTCCTTCCTACTCATCATCCATTGCATGTAGCATGAAAGCTACTGTCCCAGGAGAGTTTTCACCCAATAGCTGATGAATCAGTTTGAGAGAATTTGAGGCACAGCTGAGGGATAAGAGACATACACTTCAGGTAGACATAGATGCAGAGAAGCAGTCACTTGAGACTGGGAATAACTTAAGAAACATGGTTTTAGGAAAGAGAAAAGAACGATACCCATGGACTCTGTAACTATATCTGGCAAACTGAGGCTTGAACTTTAGAAATTCATAAGAAGAGAAGGGACTCTTAAGGCCTGTTGGTACCAGTAGAGTGAATGGCCTTGGTCACATATGTTTCTTACATTTATACTTTGCAAGCACTGTACTCTTAAGTTTGTTCCCACTTTCTTTTAAGTAAATTTGTGGGAAATTGTACCCCAGATTTGGTAGGGGATTACAGTTAATGTTCTTAGTTATATATGCCATCTGAGGAAATGCCTTTATTATTACTACTTGCTGATGGGAAGCACAATAGTGAATCTCATGATCTATACCTGAAGAGAATAGAGAAATACTTAAATGCTTCAATGATATTATTAGCATGAACATTCCCTCTACTAATGAAGTTCACAACACATTTACATCTGCACATCTACTCATCCTGTGAAGTTTTGTCCAGAAGATCCATTCTACATTTTGGTAGTCATCTTCTAGTTTTTATAATATTTTTGATATTTTTGAATCTATGAAACATCAAAAGATACGGAAGAAGACCTCCAACATGCTATAAATTTTTTTGAGGATTTATGAAAAAATATGGATAAGAACAGAAGTTCACATAGATATCTTTCAATATTTAAAAACGTGTCAAACTGTCTATCTCTGCTGTCTCTCTCTTTCACAATTTCTGTGACTGACCCATTTTCATTTCCAGGCTCATCCAAATGTGTTCTTCAAATACTGCAATTCACCCCTCGAAGGAATAATAAACTCATAATTCTTGAATTTCTTTGAAGATAAATGAAGAGGTACTTTTCATTCTCTTGCCTGAAAAGAGAAATATGGGAAAGTACATTTGTAACTATTAAAGCAATTATTACAATTGTAGAGTATCCATTTTAAGTGTCCAAATTCATAAATATATAAAATAGGACCTTGTTAAAATAAATATCTTAAACTTTGAATGTAACTTTGAATACATTGTCTATGAATTAATATTTTGAATATCTTGAATTTCATTTGAGGAGGCTGATAGAACCCTGACCCAAGAGTCAGAATATCTGGATTCTAGTTCTGGCAATGACTTCCTGTGTCAGACCTCAACATTCTCATCTGACTATATTGTCTCTACATTCCATTCCAACTTATTGGAATTTCACAATTCTGTTTCTTCTAGTAACTTCCCCCTTCCCAATTTTTTTCTCCATAAAAATGAAAAGCAAGAAAAGTTGGGACTTTGACAAGCAAATTCACTGTAATGTATACAGAGAAACAGTTCTCAATTCCAAGTTATCAAGTTGAAGGGGATGGAAACTTCAGAATATTTAGTAATTGACTAACACATTGTCACAGGATCCTTGATTTGGAACTGGAAGGAACTTTAGAAATCTAATTTAACTCCTTGAATTTTATAGAAGAAGGCCTGAGACTTGGAGAAGGTAAGTCCCAGGATTAAGGTTACATAGTGAGTTCAGGAACAGAATCAGAAATTTGAATCCAAGTTTTTTCATGTAAACAAAGTCCTATTTCTGTGATGCCTTTGACTAGCTAAGAGATTTGCATAAATAAAACATAGCCTATATTTCCCAAGATTGCTTGGGAAATATATTTGATTTTTTTCACTCTTCAAGGCCATATAGAAGTGAAAATAGCATTGACCTATGCTTAAGAGGTCACAAGACCTGCTCCTGAATTTTTACTTCTTAGCGTGACAAGGTAAAAAAGACTTGTTGGGTCCTGTTGAAGACACATGAGCAAATATCCTAAACAAGACTATACAGGCCTCTAGAAAGGATTACTTACTGGTGGATATTCTTATTTTCCCTGAATTTTTATATCTTATTTGTTTTCCTTAATCTACAAATAAAGCTTATCATGAATCAGAGAATCTCAGAGTTGAATGGTATCTCAGGGCCACTTATTCCTTTTCATAACTGACTAGGAATATCCATTATAAAGTCGCCCAAAAATGTTCATGCTCATTTACTTAAAGACCTTAAATGAAGGGGATATACTACTCTCAGTGGTACTACATTTTTGTGTGCTTTTGAGGAGAATTGGTGGTTCTATCTGGAAGGCAGAGGATGTGAAGAAGAATATATTAACTATTAAATTTCCCATATCATCTTCATGGGACAATGAGCAAGAGAAGTGAAAACTCTTGAGCCCACCCCCCCCACCGCCATCCCACCACTCTATCAAATGGAAGTGCTTGATACAAAGGTTATAAATAGTTTTTGATGGATGAAAATACCTTAAACATATTGTGGGTTTTTAATAATCAAAGTAAATGGGAATATAGAATTAAAATGGATATATGAAAACAAGTCTAACAAAGCTGAGATCTAATCAGGGAAATAAAAGAGAGGAAGGTGACTAGATGATGAGGACTCTGAGTATGCTTGGAGTGGTGGCTAATGCTATAAATAGTATTCCAAAAGTTTAATAAAGTTTTAAGCTTTAATAGCACTTAAAACTATACTAAGACTTTTGGGACATCCTGTATAAATTCCTGCAAGGATGACAGAGTTGAGTTGGATCCAAGGCATGAATTGATTCTCCTCCTTCATGGGCCAAACATATATTGGTGCATGAAGCTGAGCCAAATGCAGAAGCATCCAAGTTGCTCAGTGACTCTGGGGAGGCCAAGACTTCAGGGTCATTAGATTTACCATTTAGAAGATCATTGATAATTTTGAAAGGAGCATTTTTACTCGAATTATGAAGTTGGGAACTAGATTGCAGATGTTTTAGAAAAGGGTAAAAGGAGAGGACAAGGAAACACTAGTTGTATTTTGGCCTTCTCAAGGAATTGAGCTGATGAAGGTAGGATGATAGCTAGTAGATCAAGGAAAAGGTTTTTTTTTTTTTTAAGAATGGGGAAGTGGGAGAGGCTAGGTGGTATAGTGGATAGAGCACTGGCCCTGGAGTCAGGAGTACTTGAGTTCAAATCCGACCTCAGACACTTAATGATTACCTAGCTGTGTGGCCTTGGGCAAACCACTTAACCCCATTGTCTTGCAAAAACCTAAAAAAAATAAAAGAATGGGGGAGTGTTAGTAGGCTGAAAGGAAGAAACCAGTATATAGAAAGACTCAAAAGAGAGTGAGGATTAGGGAGCAATCTGCTGGAGAAGTCATAATGTATCTAGGGTTTATGCTAAGGGGCAGTTTTGGCAAGGAAAAGTGCACCATCTTCATGGGAGACAGGACTGAAGGAGGAGATAGTGCCAGAAGGTGTGTAAATGGTGTAAAATGGTATAAAAAAAGGAGGGTGCAGTGGATAGAGCACTGGTCCTGGAGTCAGGAGGACCTGAGTCAACTCTGGACTCAGATACTTAATGATTACCTAGCTGTGCTGCCTTGGGCAAGTCACTTAACCTCCATTACTTTACAAAAAAATAAAGAAAGAAAAGAAAAGAAAAGAAAAGAAAAGAAAAGAAAAGAAAAGAAAAGAAAAGAAAAGAAAAGAAAAGAAAAGAAAAGAAAAGAAAAGAAAAGAAAAAAAAGAAAAGAAAGAAAAGAAAAGAAAAAAAGAAAAGAAAAGAAGAGAAAGGAAAAGAAAAGAAAAGAAAAGAAAGAAAAGAAAAGAAAAGAAGAGAAAGGAAAAGAAAAGAAAAGAAAAGAAAAGAAAAGAAAAGAAAAGAAAAGAAAAGGAAAGGAAAAAAGGAGGGAATAAAGGGCAACTCTAAGCAAATGGGCCTATAGTCTAGCTGGAACACAAGATACTCTTACCACAAAGAGTAAAGTAATAAATCAAACCAAAATCTGATTAAGTAGAATACTTTGCTCCTAAATCATCTCCTCACTAAACTTCCTTGGACCAAAAACATGTACTGGAAGACTTTACTCATTTATCTCTTGGACTGTTCTCCTGGGGGGTTCTACTCTCTTGATTGCTAAATGCTTTGTGAAACACTATATTATATATATATATATGACATCTCCAGCCATAATTCACTTTATAATCTGGTCATCTCCTTAACAATACCTTCCATACATTCTCTCTTTTCCTAAACCACTCACTTTTCTCCCTACTCCTACTCCCCATCTTTACCACCATTGCTTCCACTTTCCAGTTCTGGAGTTGTAGTATCTAATCAACCCTGCAATTACTGCAGGAAAAAGGTGAGTCAATCTACTTCACTCTATGATGTCATTCAATATTTGAATAACTCTTCAAATAAAAATCTATTCCCATCACTCCCCAACTTGGAATGTAAGCTCCTTAAAAGCAAGGGATATCTTTTTTCTCTATATTTTTTCTTTATTTTTATTTTTAATTTATTTAAATTATTAATTAATTAAAGCTATCTATGCCTTTTGGATTTGCCTCCCCAGTGTTCAGGATATGGTAAGCTCAATCAGTTTTCATTCATGGATGGGACAGTCAATTTTGCTATAGGGGTTCAGATATGAGAAGAAATGACTATGAAATTAAGCAATTGAGAAAGACCTTGCAGAGGCAAAAATCACAGTATCTCAGAGCTAGAAGGGAACTCAGAAATCATGGGATCTAATTCCTATCCTGGAGAGCTTTCTTTACCTTCTTACAATTCAATCCTTGGTAAATGCTGGGGAAAAGTACTGGACTGAAAGGACCTTGGGTCTGCTAATGAGTTACCAGACTTGAAAAGCATATTCTGCCTCCTGATGCTAGACTCTCCAGATGACCTTGGCTTCTCTATTGGGAAAATATGTGTGAAAATGTTCTTTAGACTAAAGAAATATTTGCTGCATCTTCCACTTCATTTTCTGACTATTATTCACACGGGGTTTTTTAATGATGGAAAATGAATGCCCACATCAATGATCCTGGGCCCAATGCTTCATTAGCACTGGGTATGCTGGCTAGCTTGCAGAGCCACAAGCCAGGGAAGTGGATGCCAGTCACCTCCCCCAGAGCAATGGAACTTGCCTCAGGCATCATGGAAGGGAAGAAGGGCATTCCACTTAACAAACTGGTCATATAATGTGGCAGTGACATAGTTAATCTTCCAAGGCAGAAAAACTCAGGCAGCTTGGAGAGGAAACATTTCCAATTTCTCCTGAGAAGGAAAATGGGTGGAAAAGTAGCACCTTGCACTACCCAGTTCACAGGGAAGAGCCTGCAAATCATATGCATGGAGATGTGAGATGGATAAACAGAGCCGTGAGCTCCTCTGAGAAACTCTGAAGCTCAGTGGCAGCTGGAAAACCCTGTTTTTTCCTCAGGTTCTCAAACCTCCTACAAAGAGCCTCACTGCCAGTCTCCGTATGGCGTGAATGGATTCATTTCAGTGAGCTGATACTGGAAGCCACAGAGATGGTACATTGTTTTATCTCATTTGAATCAAAACAGCGAACTATGTTTTCAAGCCTCTTTGTGGTTGATGCCTTCATTTAACCCCTTCTAATCATCTTCTTGCCACAAATACTCATCCCAGTATTCAAACAGGGCAAATGAAGTCATATTATTAACTGGACTCAAGCTTACTTGGATCTTAGAACCTGGATCTCAGAGGTAACATCTCCCTGGATACACTGCCTTACTGACTGATAGAAGAGCAAAGGCAAGATGGAAAGGATATTGGACTGAAGGAGCTGGGTTCAAATTCTATCTCTTTACTCTTTTTGTAACTGTGGACTGTTTCCTCATTTTTACAATGAAGGGAGATTGAACCAAATGGCTTCTAAGATCCCTTCCAACTCTATATGATTTTGTGATGAAGGGTTAATCTTACTTCTTCTACTTGCTATCTATGTGATTTCTGGCAAGTTGCTAAACCTTTCTGGGATTCAAGTTCATTATCAATAAAATGAGGGGGTTGGACTAAATCAGGGATTTTTAACCTGTTATCCATAGACATTCTTGCTTTTAACATTTTGATAACTTCAATAATTTTGATCCTTTCAAAGATTTCAACATTTTGATTATTTTAACATAATCTATTTCCTTTATAATTCCCTGTATGTTTTACTTTATGTATTAAAAACAGTATTCTAAGATGAGTTCCATAGGTTTCATCAGATTGCCAAAAGAGTTTATGCTCCCCCCAAAAGTTAAGGATCCCTACTCCTTTTTGAAGTCCCATCTAGTTTTAAATTTATGATACAAAATCTTCTTTTTTTTTTGAATGAATGACTCAAATAGTGTGCACAAATAGTTTAAATATCTGGGGGAGACCCTATCAGGAGGCTGCAAAAGACATTCAGAAAGATTTCTTCTACCTTATGTATTAGGCTTCTTAGAATATATGTTGAGGTTGGTTGGTTCTGAGCTGTCCATCTGCATTTCTTCATTCCTTAGAAAAACAATTTTGGAAATATACATAGACTAGGAGACTGGTGTTGTCAAATGGTTAGTCTTTCCTATCTTAGAAAAATAGAATCTTAGAATTTGAAAGGATTTTTGTAATTATTTACATAATCTCCTCATTTAACTAGAGAGAACTGAGACTGAGTGAGGTAAAGTAAGTTGCCTAAGGTCGAATAGATAATATCAGAGCTGGGACTAAAACCCACGTAACCTGATTCCAAGTGTTGGTTCCTTGATCCCCTAGACCATGCTAGCTCCTGAGGTATTATTACTGGTATTGTCACCATGTCTCATGGTCATACAATACACTGGAAAAATATTGGCATTAAAAAGATGAGTCTTTGCTAATTATTTTAGGAAGAAGGGGGGAGGTCTCATAAAAGAATTTTGTGATTTTCCAAAAGTAATTCAACCTATTCTCCTTTGTCCATTTTCACTATTCAAGATGAATATTCAGATAAATATATCACCCATCCAATTGCATATTGTATATACATTCTCTACTTGTTTTTTCCTTCAGTGATAAAATTAGGCCAAATTGCTTTGATTCTTATGGGATTGTAGAACACTATTGAAGAACTGAAATTGTCAACTGTCCAAAGAACAATATACAGATTCATGGAGGTCATGAGCAGGCTGCAATACATTCTGAAGAGTTAATTATTCAGGAGTAGTATAAAAGATGTTAATAAGGAAATGTATTAACAGTAGAAGAAGGAAGAATAGGGATGCAGTTTAGAATGAAGAAAAACTATTAAAGAGCCTTCATGTTTCTTTGTTATACATATAATATCAAGAAAACACAAGGAATCTAAATACAATGAATAGACTCCTTATTGTGAAGTGAAGACAAAAGTCACACAATATTTGATAGGCATGAGTGAATACCTACAATGATGAGATTAAAGATTCATTGGGGTTATTGGATTGTATTATCCAAACAACTATCCTTCCTCAGGAAGGAAGACAGGAGGAAAGAAAGAAAAGGAGAAAGGAAGGAAAGAAGTGAAGAGAGAAAGGAACTAAGTTTTTATTATGTATTCACTATTTGCTATGTTCTTGACAAATATTATATCATATGATCCTTATGATAACCTAGAAGGTAGGTTCTATTGTTGTTATTCTCATTTTACATTTTGGGAAACTGATGTAGGCAAAGGTTAAGCGACTTGCCCAGGGTTACACAGCTAGTAAGTGACTGAGACCTGGTTTAAGCTGAAGTCTGCCTGACTCCAGATTCCAAACTCTAACCACTGCACTACCTAGCTGCCTCTCCTTAGTTAGCTCTACTATAAACTTCAAGTTTCTATAAAAAAATATAGAGTATTGGTAGTCATAATTCAAATAAAGACACTCATAAACACACACACACATTTCTGAAAGTGGAATGATACTTTACAAATTTAATTCCCTTAGAATTCAGCTTGTCTACTCTGCAAGTTTACAGTCTCCTACTGGGACAACACTTGCTTACACTATTTTGACACTTCTGTTTGCATCCTCTCCTGCTCTTCTCCCAATTTCACAAGCCAAGATTCATCAATAGGAGTGCCAGGGAAACTTTTCCCCCCAAATATCTAACATCAGCCTAGAAACAAAAAAAGACAAGCAGCTAAGAAACAAAAAGAAGCAGCAGTATATGTGGTCACCTCCCCCTGGTGACCCTGCAGTTTGCTATGATATCTTTGGGTCTTGGAGCTCTGATTTACCTTGCTTTAGGTACATGGTCTGGTGAAGACATTTGGGACTCCATTCCATCTGGCTGCCAAAGCAAGGTCACAGCATGACAGCAGGGCTCTTGTTGGTTTTGTTTTGTTGTGTTTTCCCTGATATAGGGCACAATGCCAGAATGTCAAAGAAGTTTAAAATATTCCACCTTGTGAAAAAGAGAGAGAGAGAGAGAGAGAGAGAGAGAGAGAGAGAGAGAGAAATAAAAAGCTTATTTTGCCCCTTAACCTTGGGTCAGAAGGGACAAGTAAGACACACAAATGTCACTGTGTATGCCATTTAGAATCTCAGGACTTCTAAAAAAAAAAGAAAATTGTCAAAAATGAGAATACCGAAAGTCTAACTGACATTCAGGTTTAGCAAGTGAATTTGATAAATATTCTGGAAATGTTCAAGGATGTCTAGTTAAAGGGATATGGCCATGACTTGATCTGTAAATTAAGTGCCACTGACCTCTATAGTAGCTACATATGTCAGTCAATGGCATCATCTGATCTGCAACTGCCGATTATATAACCATCTTTTATACTGCTTTTCCTGTGTAATTATATAAATTGCAAGAACATAAAGTTACCCATTTCAGTTCTGGTAACAACTGAAACAAATACCGATATTTTCAATCCAATATAAAATCATTTATTAAGTACATACATGGAAGGCTATTTTATTAATACTGATGGTATTAAAAACAAAACAAAACAAAAGAACACATCTACCATCAAAGGACTTACATTCTAGGAGGGAAATCAACTTGAAAACAGATAGTCAAATACATGATGATTTGTTGAGAGAAAAGAAAATATAACTAAGGGTATCAGGAAAGGCTTCCCATAAAAATGGTATATTATCTTCCCCTTACAATTATAAAGCATTATGGTGAAGATTGGGAAACGTTCAAGGCATAAAAGCAAAGGAAGGAATATCATGTGCAAGTATGTCATTTTGGCTGTAATGTAAAATATAGGAAGAGAAGTGATTCACAATAATCCTGAAGAGGTACACTAGAATTGCATTCTAAGTGGTATGAAATATCAAACTGAGGCATTTGTGTTCAATAAGATAATAAGGAATAATTGAAGATTCTTTTTTTGCCCTTTTACTTATTTAGCTTTTTTAATTTTAGAAAGGTTTTATTTATTTTGAGTTTTACAATTTTCCCCCCAATCTTGCTTCCCTCCCCCCACTCCCACAGAAAGCAATTTGTTAGTCTTCACATCATTTCCATAGTATGCATTGATTGAAGTTGAATGTAATGAGAGAGAAATTATATTCTTAAGAAAGAAACATATAGTATGAGATACCATAGAATTATATAATAAGACAATTTAAAAAAAAATTAAAAGTACATAGAAAGTCTTTGGTCTTTGTTCAAACTCCACAATTCTTTCTCAGTTTACAGATGGCATTCACCATCGCAGATATCCCACAGTTTTGCCTAATTGTTCTCTCTATTGGTATGAGCAAGTCCATTAAGGTTGATCATCACTCCCATGTTACTGTTATAGGGCATACAATGTTCTTTTGGTTCTGATCAGCTTGCTCAGCATCAGTTCATGCAAATCCTTCCAAGCTTCCCTGAATTCCCATCCTCCTGGTTTCTAATAGAACAATAGTGTTCCATCACATACATATAACACAGTTTGTCAAGCCATTCCACAGTTGATAGACATTTCCTCAGTTTCCATTTCTTTGCCACCACAAATAGAACTGCTATGAACATTCTTGCATGTGGGTTGTTTTTATCCTTTTTCATAATTTCTTTAGAGGGTATGTACATTTTTGTTGTCTTTTGGGCATATTTCCAAATTGCTCTCCACAAAGGTTGGATGAGTTCACAGCTCTACCAACAATGTATTAGTTAGTGTCCCAGATTTCCCACATCTCTTGAAACATTGATCATCATCCTTTCTGATCATATTGGCCAGTCTGAGAGGTATGAGGTGGTACCTCAGAGATGTTTTAATCTGTATTTCTCTAATAATTAGTGCTTTACAGCAATTTTTCATATGACTATGGATTGCTTTGATTTCCTCATCTGTAAATTGCCTTTGCATATCCTTTGACCATTTGTAAATTGTGGAATGGCTTGCCTTTTTTTTTAAATTTATATCTCTGTATGTTTTAGAGATGAGTGCTTTGTCAGAAAAACTATTCATAAAAATTGTTTCCCAATTTGTTACATTTTTTTATCTTGGTTACAGTGGTTTTGTCTGTGCAAAAGCTTTTTAATTTAATGTAATCAAAATTATCTAGTTTATTTTTAATGGTTTTCTCCATTTGTTCCTTGGTCATAAATTGCTTTCCTTTCCATAGATCTGACAGGTAAACTATTCCTTGATCTTCTAGTTTGCTTATAATATTGTTTTTTATATCTAGATCCTGTATCCATTTTGATCTTATCTTGGTATAGGATGTGAGGTTTTGGTCTAATCTAAGTTTCTTCCATACTAACTTCCAATTTTCCCAATAGTTTTTTTTTATCAAAGAGAGAGTTTTTATCCCAATAGCTGGACTCTTTGGGTTTATCAAATAGCAGATTAGTATAATCATTTCCTGCTATTGCACCTAGTCTATTCCACTGATCCACCACTCTGTTTCTTAGCCAATACCAGACAGTTTTGATGACTGATGCTTTATAATATAATTTTAGATCTGGTAGAGCTAAACCACCTTCTCTTTCACTTTTTTTCCATTAAATCTCTGGAGATTCTTGACTTTTTATTTCTCCATATGAATTTACTTACAATTTTTTCTAACTCAAAGTAATGTTTTGGAATTTTGATTGGTAGGGCACTAATCAAGTAGTTTAATTTTGGTAGAATTGTCATTTCTATTATTTTTGCTGGGTCTATCCATGAGCAGTTGATATTTGCCCAGTTATTTAAGTCTGATTTTATTTGTATGAGAAGTGTTTTTAATTGTTTTCAAAAAGTTTCTGAGTTTGCCTTGACAGGTAGACTCCCAGGTATTTTATATTGTCTGAAGTTACATTGAATGGAATTTCTCTCTCTAGGTCTTTCTACTGCATCTTGCTAGTCATATATAGAAATGCTGAGAATTTATGACAGTTTATTTTATACCTTGCAACTTTGCTAAAGTTGCAAATTATTTCTAGTAGTTTCTTAGATGATTTTTTGGGATTCTTTAGGTTTGTCATCTGCAAAGAATGAGAGTTTTGTTTCTTCCTTCCCCATTCTAATTTCTTGATTTCTTTTTCTTCTCTTCTTTCTGTAGCTAAAATTTCTAATACGATATTGAATAGTAGTGGTGATAATGGGCATCCTTGTTTCACCCCTGATCTCGTTGGGAATGCCTCAAGCCTATCCATTTCATATACTGCTTGTTGATGGTTTCAGATAGATACTGTTTATTATTTTAAGGAAAGATCCATTTATTCCTCTTCTCTCTAATGTTTTTAGTGGGAATGCATGCTGTATTTTGTCAAAAAATTTTTTCAGCATCTATTGATATGATCATATGATTTCTGATAGGTATATTATTGATATAATTAATTACACTGACTGTTTTTCTAATATTGAACCAACCCTGCATTCCTGGGATAAATCCTACTTGGTCATAATGTATTATCCTAGTTGTAGTCATTTTGCTAAGATTTTGTTTAAGATTTTTGCATCTATATTCAACAGGGAGATAAGTCAATAATTATCTTTCTCTGTATTAACTCTTCCTGGTTTTGGTATCAGCACCATATTGGTGTCATAGAAAGAGTTAGGCACAGTTCTGTCTTCACCTATTTTTCCAAATATTTTATATAGAATTGGAACCAGTTGTTCCTTAAAAGTTTGAAAGAATTCACTTGTGAATCCAACAGCCCTGGAGATTTTTTCTTAGGGAGTTCAATAATGGCTTGTTGAATTGAATTGAGACAGGGTTATTTAGGTTTTTCATTTCCTCTTCATTTAACCTGGGAAACATATATTTTTATAAATATTCATTCATTTTATTTAGATTATCAAATTTATTGACATAGAGTTGTGCAAAATAATCCCAAATTATTATTTTAATTTCCTCCTCATTAGTGGTGAGTTCACCTTTTTCATTTGGGAAACTAGAATTTTTTTCTTCTTTTTTTAAAATCAAATTGACCAGAAGTTTATCATCTTTATTTGTTTTTTCATAAAACCAGCTCCTGTTTTTATTTATTAGTTCAATACTTTTCTTGCTTTCAATTTTATTAATTTCTCCTTGAATTTTTAGAATTTCTAATTTGGTGTTTAATGGGGGGGTTAATTTGTTATTTCTCTAATTTTTTAGTTACTAGTTGCTTATTTAGTTCATTGATTGCCTTTCTCTAATTTATTCATATAAGCATTTAAAGATATTTATCCCCTGACAGCCACTTTGAGTGAATCCCATAGGTTTTGGTATGTTGTTTCATTATTGTCATTATTTAGGAAAAATAATTCTTTCTATAATTTTTTGTTTAATCCGCTCATTTTTTAGAATGAGGTTATTCAGTTTCCAATTAGTTTTGGTTCTATATCTCCCTGGCCCAATATTGCATATGATTTTTATTGCATTATGATATGAGACAGATGTATTCACTATTTCTGCATTTCTGCAATTGATTATTAGGTTTTTATGACCAATACATGGTAAGTTTTCGTGTAAGTGCCATGTACTACCAAAAAGAAAGTACATTCCTTTCTATCTCCATTCAATTTCCTCCATAAGTCTATCATGTCTAGGTTTTCTAACAATCTATTTACCTCCTTAACTTCCTTCTGGTTTATTTTATGGTTAGATTGATCTAAATCTGAGAGCAGGAGGTTGAGGTCTCCCACTAGTTTTGTTTTCTATGTCTTCTGTAACTCCTTCAACTTCTCCTCTAAGAATTTGGATGCTAAACCATTGGGTACATACATATTTATTATTGAAATTACTTTATTGTTTATGGTACCTTTTAGGAGGTTGTAGTTTCCTTCCTTATCTCTTTTAATGATCTCTATTTTTGCATCTGCTTTGTCTGAGATAAAGATTGCTACCTCTGCTTTTTTCACTTCAGCTGAAACAAAATATATTTTGCTCCAATCTTTTATCTTTACTCTATATGTATCTCTCTGCATCAGATGAGTTTCTTGTAAGCAGCATATTGTAGGATTCTCGTTTTTAATCCACTCTGTTATTTGCTTACATTTTAAGGAAGAGTTGATCCCATTCACATTCAAAGTTATAATTACTAACTCTTTATTGCCTTCCATGTTATCTTCCCTCTGCTTGTATTTTCTCCCTTTTTTCCTTTTATCCATATTCCCCAGTGTTTTGTTTCTGAATTCTGCCACCTTCAGTGTGTTTGTCTTCCTATATCCAACTCTCCTCCCCCTTTTATACCCCATTTCCCTTTGCTCCTTCTTCCTTTTCTTCCTTCTATTGGTTTCCCCTTTCTTCTCCCTCCCCTTTTCCCCTTTTAATACTTTAAAGGTAGGATAAGTTTCTTAATTTAACTGAGTGTGTGTCTGTTAACTTTAAGCCAATCTGATGAGAGTAAGATTCAGGCAATTCTCACCTCCTCACTTCTTCTCATCTATTGCAATAAGTCCTTTGTACCTCTTAATGTAGTGAGATTTGCCCCATTCAGGCTCCTCCATCCTCCCAACTCTTTACTGTCCTCCTTTTTAAGGAGCTATTGTTTTTAAATCATTCTATTTGAGTCTCAGAAAGATCATGAGTGTCCATCACTTCTAGCTATTCTCTCCACTAGAATTACAATTATTGAGAGTTTAAATTAGACTATTTCTCCCATGTAAGGATATATCCAGTTTCATCTTATTGGATAACAGTTTCTCAAATAAGTCATACATATCCATCTCTTCTGGCTAATTAAATTCTCTCTAATAGAGTTACAATTCTCGAGACTTGTTAAAGTCTTTCTTCTAGTTAGGGATATTGCCAGTTTCATCTTATTGGATAGCAGGTTTTTTTTCCCTTCCCCCCTTTTTTAAAATTTAAAACTTTTTTTTAAATTTTGCCTTTTCACATGTCTCTTGAGTCTCCTGATTGCAGTTCAAATTTTCTATTAAGCCCTGGTCTTTTCAACTGGAAAAGTTGGAAGTCTCCTATTTCATTAAATGTTCACCTTTTGCCCTGGAAGAGAAGGCTTAGTTTTGTCATATAATGGATTCTTGATTGCATTCCAATCTCCCTTGCTTTTTGGAATATCTTGTTCCAGGCCCTTCAATCCCCTAATGTTGATGCTACCAGGTCCTGTGTCATCCTTACTATGGCTCCCTGGTATTTAAATTGTTTCTCTCTGGCTGGAATTTAGCTACAAAATTTCTTGGTGTTTTTATTTTTGGATACCTTTCTGGAAGGGATAGATGTATTTTTTCAATAATTATTTTGCCCTCTGGTTCCATGATATCAGAGCAGTTTTCCCATCACTAAATCCCATAATATTAAGTTCAGGTTTTTTTTTTCCTCTTCAATGTTTTCAAGAAGACCAATAATTTTTAGCTTATTTGTCACTGATCTTTTCTCAAGGTTATTGATTTTGCTGATGAAGTATTTAACATTTTCTTCTATTTTTTCAGTTTTTATAGTTTTGTCTAGCCAATTCTTGTTGTCTCATGAAGTCATTAATTTCCATAGAATCCATTCTTTTTTTTTAGGGCAGAATTTTCTTCCTTTACCTTTTTTTTTGATTTTCATCTGAAGACTTTATTGTATTCTTGCCAGTGTACAAAAGAGAAATAAATGAAAATTCAGAGAGGTAGATGAGAAAGTCTAACACAAGTCAAAATTTGGATAATTAACTTGGCAAATTGTTACACATATATAGATTAAACTTTTTTGTGTGCTTCATAATTCTCTCCTTTGAATAGTTACAATTCACATCACACAACATCACATCACATCACATCACATCACAGATCCACATATGAAGACTGGATTCAGAGATCCTTCTCAAGTAGCTTAAGGTCATTTTGCTACAGGAATGAACAGACTTTCTGGTGTCAGAAAGGATTCGTATTGGAGGATAACTCAGTCAGCAGAGCATTATTTGGGACATTTTGCAAGAAAAGCTGTTTCAGATCAGCAGAAGCTTGAGAAAACTTCATGTGATGGAGCCTGGCCTCAAGCTGGAGCTACTGTACCACCTTCCTCATGGTGACAGCATTAGAGCTGTTAGACATGACACAAGGAGTGGAGTTGGTGCTTGATGGAGTGTCGGGGAGGTGGGTAGTGGCTCTGGCCCTTCCTTTACCTTTTGCAACTCCTTTTATGATTGATCAATTCTATTTTTGTAAGAATTTTCTCTTTAATCATTTGAGGTTTTGAGAGAAGTATTTTCTTTTTGCATTTGTCCAATTGTATTTTCCAAGGATTTGTTTTCTTGTTGCAAGGTGTTACTTTTCTCATGGGTTTCTTTTCCCAATTTTTCCAAATGACTTTTAAAATCCTTCCTGATTTCTTCAAGGAAATCTTTCTGGACTTCTGGCCAAGATGGTGGAGAGAAGACAGGCACAGTTCTAAAAGTCTCCTGATCTCTTCCCCATCTATCACATGAAACAAACCTCTTAAAAGAAATTCGACCCACAAAACCCAGAAAGAAAAGCCAGGAAAAAGAACATCTACCTCAGGATTTGTCTCTGGCAGCAGCTTTGGCCAAATTCGGGCGGGTGAGTCTGGGCTCAGAAGGAGGATCAGCCCCAGATCAGCCAGATTAACAGCTGAATTGAAACCAGGAGTCCGAGGGACTGAGAGCAGGACCTGCTGGATCAGAGGTGGGGCTTGGGTTGGCAGGGCAGCAGAGGCTCTGGTGTTGGTGCTGTCCACCTGGAGCTTGGGGATGGGGCTGGGGGGAGAGTTCTGGTGCAGGAGAGCTGCATACACCATCCCTGGGCTCCTCTGGTCTGAGGAACTCTGAGTCCTATTACAGCTCAGACCTCTTCCCAGAGCAAACAAATGCAAACTACTTCTGCCTCAGGCCCAGGTGTGTGAGCAGAAGAACCATCCAAGCTGAGGAATGACCTCAGGCCAGGGTAATGCCCACCATTGATTGAAGGCAAAAGAATTCAATAGCTCCAACTACTCTCTTCAAGCAAAGGGAGAAGGCCTCAGGCAAGGTCACAGACACTCCAGAGAAAGCAAACAACACCTCCTACTGGCCATCCAGAGAAACTGCACTCAATGAGTAAAGCCCTTAGCGATCCCAAGCGCCGGTGAACCAGCCACCCCCCCCCCCAACTCAAGGTCTTAGCAAAATGAAGAAGGGTCAGCAGAAAGGTGGATCCAAAGAAAAATTCCTGGAAGGGAAAGACCCTAACTCAGAGAGACCTGGAACTTCTGAGGAGAATACAATCTGGTCTCCAGCTCAGAAAGACTTCCTTGAAGAAATAAGGAAGGAGCTTAAAAATTTGGGAGAGACAATTAATACCTTGCAACAAGAAAATAAAATCTTAGAAAGTATAATTGGACAAATACAAAAGGAGAATAAATCTCTCAGATCATCAACTGGACAATTACAAAATGAGAATAAATCTCTCACACCATCAATTGGACCAAAACAAAATGAGAATAAATCTCTCAGATCCTCAACTGGAGAAATACAAAATGAGAATAATTCTCTCAGATCCTCAAATGGGCAAATGCAAAAAGAAATTAATTCTCTCAAAACCTCAATTGGTCAAATAGAAAGCTCTTTCAAAAGTAGAATTGACCAATTGGAAAAGGATTTTCAAAAGGTTAATGAAGAAAACTCCTCCCCCCAAAAAAGAATGGAGTCTACAGAAACTAATGACTCCATGAGACAGCAAGAGTCAGTTAAACAAAATCAAAAAATTGAAAAAGTAGAAGCAAATGTAAAATACCTCATCAACAAACCCACTGACCACGAGAATAGATCGAGGAGGGGCAACCTGAAAATTATAGGACTTCCTGAAAACATTGAAGAGAAAAAAAGCCTGGACTTAATATTACAGGATCTAGTGATGGAAAACTGCCCTGATATCATGGAATTGGAGGGCAAAGTAGTTATTGAAAGAGTAAATTGATCCCGACCAGAAAAAGATCCTAAAATGAAAACACCAAGGAATGCTGTGGCCAAACTCCAGAACTATCAGATAAAAGAGAAAATCCTGCAAGAATCCAGAAAGAAATAATTTAAATATCAAGGAGCCACAGTAAGGATCACTCAGGACCTGGCTGCATCAACATTAAGGGATCGAAGGGCCAGGAATGAGATATTTTGAAGAGCAAGGGAGCTTGGAATGCAGCCAAGAATCTACTTTCATGCAAAGTTGAGCCTTCTCTTCCAAGGAAAAAGATGGACATTTAACAAACTGGAAGAATTCCAAAAATTTCTGATGAAAAGACCAAAGCTAAACAGAAAATTTGGACATCAAACAGGAGGTTCAAGAGACACATGAAAAGGTAAAAAAAAAAAGGGAATGGTAAAAGGAAAAAAAAATGCAATCCAGTAAGTTGAAACTGGCTATATCCCAGCATGGGGGGGGGGAAGATTCTCATAAATCTTGAGAATTGTAACTCTAACAGAGTGAATACACCTAGCCAGAAATGATGGACATTCATGACCTATCCATGAGACTGCTATCTAATGGGATGTAATTAGCTTTAACCCCACTTGGGAAAAAGACTCTAATAACTCTCAGGAATTGACTCTATTCAATAGAATATACTGAATTAGAAGGGACAGACACTCAGAATATTCTATGACTTAGAATGATCTAAAAAAATACTACTTCCTTTAAAAGGGGGACAGGAAAGAGACTAGAGGAGGGAGGGGATTGAATGGGGTAAATCTCATTACACTAAGAGGTACAAAAAACCTATGGTAATAGAGGGAAAGAAGGGAGCAGAGGAGAAACACCTGAATCTTCTTCTCATCAGACTTGGCTTAAAGTCAACCTACACATACTCAGTTAACTTATAAAACATCTAACCTTTCAAGTATTAAGAGGGGAAAAGGGGAGGGGGGGACAGAGAAAGGGAAGGGGAGTTGGGGAAAAAGGGGAAATGACAAAAGGAAGGGAAGGGGAAAAGGGAAAGGGGAAAGAAAGGGGAGACTGTGATATAGGAGGGCAAACACAATAAAGGGGGTGGTATTCAGAAACAAAATACTGGGGAATATGGATAAAGGGGGGAAGAGGGAAAAATACAAACAGAGGGAAGATAGCACAGAGGGCAATAAAAAATTAGTAATCATAATCTTGAATGTGAATGGGATGAACTCTCCTTTAAGACATAAGCAAATAGCAGAGTGGATTAAAAACCAGAATCCTACAATATGCTGTTTGCAAGAAACTCATTTGAAGCAGAGAGATACATATAGAGTAAAGGTAAAAGGTTAGAGCAAAATATATTTTGCTTCAGCTGAAGTAAAAAAAGCAGGGGTAGCAATCCTTATCTCAGACAAAGCAGCAGCAAAAACAGATAGCGTTAAAAGAGATAAGGAAGGAAATTTTATCCTCCTAAAAGTTACCATAGACAATAAAGTCATTTTCCCACCCAGTGGGACAGCACCCAAATTGCTAGATGAGAAGCTGAAAGAACTACAGCAAGACATAGACAGCAAAACTCTACTAGTGGGAGACCTCAACCACCTGCTATCAGATCTAGATAAATCGAATCATAAAATAAACAAGAAAGAAGTTAAGGAGGTAAATAGATTGTTAGAAAAATTAGATATGGTAGACTTATGGAGGAAACTGAATGGGGATAGAAAGTAATATAACTTTATCTCTGCAAGTCAATGGAACTTATACAAAAATTGACCATGTACTAGGACATAAAAATCTAATGATCAACTGCAGAAAGGCAGAAATAGTTGATACATCTTTCTCAGATCACAATGCCATAAAAGTCATATGCAATACTGGGCCAAGGAGATATAGACCCAAAACAAATTGGAAACTGAATAATGTCATTTTAAAAAATGAGTGGACTAAAAAACAAATTATAGAAAGAATTAACCATTTTATCCGAGATAATGATAATAATGAAACAACATACCAAAACCTATGGGCTTCATTCAAAGTGACTCTCAGGGGATATATTATAGCTCTAAATGCTTACATGAATAAATTGGAGAAAGAGGAAATCAATGAATTAAACATGCAACTAAAAAAATTATAGAAAGAAAAAATCAAAAATCCCCAATTAAATACCAAATTAGAAATTCTAAAAATTAAAGAGAAATTAATAAAATTGAAAGTAAAAAAACTATTGAATTAATGAATAAAACCAAAAGTTGCTATTATGAAAAAACCAATAAAATTGATAAACCTCTGGTCAATTGGATTAAAAAAAGAAAGAAGAAAACCAAATTGCTAGTTTCATAAATGTAAAAGGTGAACTCACCACCAATGAGGAGGAAATTAAAGTAATAATTTGAAATTATTTTGCACAATTCTATTCCAATAAATTTGATAATCTAAGTGAAATGGATGAATATTTACAAAAATATAAGTTGCCCAGGTTAAATGAAGAAGAGATTAAATACCTAAAGAACCCTATCTCAGAAAAAGAAATTCAACAAGCCATTATTGAACTCTGTAAAAAAAAATCTCCAGGATCTGATGGATTCACAAGTGAATTCTACCAAACATTTAAGGAACAATTGGTTCCAATCCTATATAAACTCTTTGGAAAAATAGGGAAAGATGGAACTCTGCCTAACTCTTTCTATGAAACCAATATGGTGCTGTTATCTAAACCAGGAAGAGTTAAAACAGAGAAAGAAAATTATAGACCTATTTCCCTGATGAATATAGATGCAAAAATCCTAAATAAAATCTTAGCAAAATGATTACAAGTCATCACTAGGATAATACATTATGATCAAGTAGGATTTATTCCAGGAATGCAGGGTTGGTTCAATATTAGGAAAACTGTTAGTATACTTAATTATATCAACAACAAACCTATCAGAAACCACATGATCATATCAATAGATGCTGAAAAAGCTTTTGACAAAATACAGCACCCATTCCTATTAAAAACATTAGAGAGTGTAGGAATAAATGGACTGTTCCTTAAAACAATTAGCAGTATCTGTATGAAACCATCAACAAGCATTATATTCAATGGGGAGAGGCTAAAGGCATTCCCAATAAGATCAGGGGTGAAATAATGGTGCCCATTACCACCACTGCTATTCAATATTGTATTAGAAATGTTAGCATCAACAATTAGAGAAGAAAAAGAAATTGAAGGAATTAGAATTGGGGAAGGAAGAGATAAAACTCTCACTCTTTGCAGATGACATGATGGTCTACCTAGAGAATCCCAAGAGGTCATCCAAAAATCTACTGGAAACAATTAGCAATTTTAGCAAAGTTGCAGAATATAAAATAAACCCTCAACTTTTCCATATATTACTAGCAAGATGCAGCCAAAAGAGCTAGAAAGAGAAATACCATTCAAAGTGACCTCAGACAATATAAAATATTTGGGAGTCTATTTTCCAAGACAGACTCAGAATCTTTTTGAAAACGATTATAAAACACTTCTCACACAAATTAAATCAGATGTAAATAACTGGGCAAATATCAACAGTTCATGGATAGGTAGAGCTAATATAATAAAAATGATAATTCTACCAAAACTAAACTATCTGTTCAGTGCCCTACCAGTCAAAATTCCAAAAAATTACTTTAATGAGTTAGAAAAAATTGTTAAGTAAATTCATATGGAGAAAAAAAAGTCAAGAATTGCCAGGAGCTTAATGAAAAAAAGTGCAAAAGAAGGTGGTTTAGCCCTACCTGATCTAAAATTATATTATAAAGCATCAGTCATCAAAACTGTTTGGTATTGGCTAAGAAATAGAGTGGTGGACCAGTGGAATAGACTAGGTGTAAAAGCAGGAGAGGATTACAGTAGTCTGCTGTTTGATAAACCCAAAGAGTCTGGCCATTGGGATAAAAACTCCCTCTTTGATAAAAATTGCTGGGATAATTGGAAGTTAGTATGGAAGAAACTTAGATTAGACCAACACCTCACACCCTTTACCAAGATAAGATCCAAATGGTTACAGGACATAGACATAAAAAACAATACTATAAGCAAATTAGAAGATCAAGGATTAGTTTACCTGTCAGATCTATGGAAAGGGAAGCAGTTTATGACTAAGAAAGAGTTGGAGAACATCACCAAAAACCAATTAGATGATTTCGATTACATTAAATTAAAAAGCTTCTGCACAGATAAAACCAATGTAACCAAGATCAAAAGAAATGTAGTAAATTGGGAAACAATCTTTACAACTAATGATTCTGACAAAGGACTCATTTCTAAAATATACAGAGAACTGAGTCATATTTTCAAAAGATAAAGCTATTCCTCAATTGACAAATGGTCAAAGGATATGCAAAGGCAATTTGCAGATGAGGAGATTAAATCAATCCATAGCAATATGAAAAAATGCTCTAAATCAGTAATTATTTGAGAAATGTAAATTAAAGCTTCTCTGAGGTACCACCTCACACCTCTCAGATTGGCCAATATGACCACAAAGGATAATGATCATTGTTGGAAGGGTTGTGGGAAATCTGGGACACTATTACACTGTTGGTGGAGCTGTGAACTCATCTAACCCTTTTGGAGAGCTATTTGGAACTATGCCCAAGGGGCAACAAAAATGTGCATACCCTTTGACCCAGCAGTACTACTACTGGGTGTATACCCTGAGATGATGAAAAATGGTAAAAAGATTACTTGTACAAAATATTTATAGCAGCCCTGTTTGTGGTAGCAAAGAATTGGAAATCAAGTAAATGTCCTTCGATTGGGGAATGGCTTAGCAAACACTGTTGTTCTGTTAGAAACAAGGAGGGATGGGATTTCAGGGAAGCCTGGAGGCATTTGCATGAACTGATGCTGAGTGAGATGAGCCTAACCAGAAAAACACTGTATACCCTAACAGCAACATGGGAGTGATGAGCAACCTTGAAGGACTTGCTCATTCCATCAGTGCAACAATTGGGAACATTATTGGGCTGTCTGCAAAGGAGAGTGCCATCTGTATCCAGATAAGGAGCTGTGGAGTTTAAAGAAAGTTCAAGGACTGTTCCCTTTAATTTAGAAAAAACAGATATCTTATTTTCTGATCTTCTTACCTCTTAGAGTTCTCTTCTCTTCTTTAAGGATATGATTTCTCTCTCATCACATCCAATTTGGATCAAGATACAACATGGAAACAAAGTAAACACTTACAGAGTGCTTTCCGTGGGGGGTACGGGGAGGGAAGCAAGATTGGGGGAAAATTGCAAAACTCAAATAATATCTTCAATAAAAATAAATTTTTAAAAAAGGAAATCTTTCTGTGCTGGAGACCAAATCCTATTCTCCTCAGGGGTTCTACATCTCTCTGAATAAGGGTCGTTTCCTTCTAGAAATTTTTCCTTAGTCCCCCCTTTATTTTTTAATTAAAAATTTTATTTATTTTGAGTTTTACAATTTTTCTACTAATCTTGATTCCCTCCCCCCACCCCACTCTTAGAAGTCAATTTGTCAGTCTTTATTTTGTTTCCATGGTATACAATGAATCAAATTGAGTGTGATGAGAGAGAAATCATATCCTTAAGGAAGAAACACTAAGTATAAGAGATAGCAAGATCAGACATTAAGATATCAATTTTTTTCTAAATTAAAGCTAATACTCCTTGGTCTTTGTGCAAACTCCAAAGTTGTATATCTGCATACATAGAACATTGCAGAGAACCCCAAATTGTCCCTGATTGTTGCACTGATGGAATGAGTGAGTCCATCAAGGTTGATCATCACCTCCATGTTGCTGTTAGGGTGTACAGTGTTTTTTTGGTTCTGCTCATCTCACTCAGCATCAGTTCATGCAAATTCCTTCAGGCTTCCCTGAAATCCCATCCCTCCTGGTTTCTAACAGAACAATAGTGTTCCATGACATACATATACCACAGTTTGCTAAGCCATTCCCCAATTGAAGGATATTTACTTAATTTCCAATGCTTTGCCAACATAAATAGAGCTTCTATAAATATTTTTATACAAGTGATGTTTTTACCCTTTTTCATCATCTCTTCAGGGTATAGAATTAGTAGTAATATTGTTGGAACAAAGGGTATGCACATTTTTTTGTCCTTTGGACATAGTTCCAAATTTCTTTCCAGAAAGGTTGGATGAGTTCACAGCTCCACCAACAATGTAATAGTGTCCCAGATTTCCCACAACTCTTCCAACAATTATCATTATCCTTTCGGGTCATATTGGCCAGTCTGAGAGGTGTAAGTGGTACCTCAGAGAAGCTTTAATTTGTATTTCTCTAATAATTAATGATTTAGAGCAATTTTTGATATGACTATGGATTGCTTTGATCTCCTCATCTGTAAATTACCTTTGCATATCTTTTGACCATTTGTCTTTTTGTTAAATATATGACTCAGTTCTTTGTATATTTTAGACATGAGTCCTTTGTGAGAAACATTAGTTGTAAAGATTGCTTCCCAGTTTACTACATTTCTTTTGATCTTGGCTAAAGTGTTTGTGTCTGTCCAAAAGCTTTTTAATTATTGAAATCTAAATCATCTAGTTTGTTTTTGGTGATGTTCTCCATCTCTTCCTTAGTCATAAACTGCTTCCCTTTCCATAGATCTGACAGGTAAACTAGTCCTTGATCTTCTAATTTTCTTATAGTATTGTTTTTTATGTCTAAATCCTGTATCCATTTGGATCATATCTTGATATAAGTTGTGAGGTGTTGGTCTAATCTAAGTTTCTTCCATACTAACTTCCAATTTTCCCACCAGTTTTTAATCAAAAAGAGAGAGTTTTTATCCCAACAGCTGGATGCTTTGGGTTTATCAAACAGCAGATTACTATAATCATTTCCTGCTATTGCATCTAGTCTATTCCACTGGTACACCACTATTTCTTAGCCAGTACCAGACAGCTTTGATGACTGATGCTTTATAAAATAATTTTAAATCAGGTAGGGCTAAGCCCCTTTCTTTTGCACTTTTTTTTCATTGAATCCCTGGAAATTCTTGACTTTTTATCTCTCCACATGAATTTACTTACAACTTTTTCTAACTCATTAAAGTAATTTTTTTGAATTTTGATTGATATAGCCCTAAACAGGTAATTTAGCTTTGGTAGAATTGTCATTTTTATTGTATTAGCTCGACCTATCCATGAGCAGTCGATGTTTGCTCACTTATTTAAATCTGATTTAATTTGTGTGAGAAGTGTTTTATAATTGTTTTTAAAAAGTTTCTGAGTCTGCCTTGGCAAATAGACTGCCAGGTATTTTATATTGTTGAGGTCACTTTGAATGGTATTTCTCTTTCTAGCTCTTTTGGCTGCATCTTGCTAGTAATATATGGAAAAGTTGAGGGTTTATTTTATATTCTGCAACTTTTCTAAAATTGCTAATTATTTCTAGTAGGTTTTTGGATGACTTCTTGGGATTCTCTAAGTATACCATCATGTCATCTGCAAATAGTGAGAGTTTTATTCCTTCCTTGTTTGTTTCCCCTTTATCCATATTCCCCATTGCTTTGTTTCTGAAAACCACCCCTTTCAGTGTGTTTGCCCTCCCCTTTCTTTTCTCTTTCCCTTTTTCCCTTTTCCCTTCCCTTCCTTCTGATAGTTCCCCCTTTTTCTCCCCCTCCTTTTCTCTGCCCCCTCCCCTTTTCCCCTTTTAATACTTGAAAGGTTAGATATTTTTTAAGTTAACTGAGTATGTGTGTGTAAGTTATCTTTAAGCCAAGTCTGATGAAAAGAAGATTCAGGTGTTTCTCCCCTCTATTATCATAGGTATTTGTACCTCTTAATGTAATGAGATTTACCCCATTCAATGCCCTCTCTCCTCCCTTTTTAAGGAGGAGGTGTTTTTAAATCATTCTATCTGAGTCATATACAATTTTGAGTATCCAGTTTCATCCCATTGGATAGCAGTCTCATGGATAAGTCATGAATGTCCATCACTTCTGGCTAGGTATGTTCTCTCTGTTAGAGTTACAATTCTCAAGAGTTATGAGAATCTTTTTCTCATGCTGGGTTATAGCCAGTTTCATCTTATTGGATAGTAGTTTTTTTTTCTTTATCCCCCCCCCCCTCTTTTGTTCACCTTTTCATGTGTCTCTTGAACCTCCTGTTTGATGTCCAAATTTTCTGTTAAGGTCTGGTCTTTTCATAAGGAATTTTTGTAATTCTTCCATTTTGTTAAATGTCCATCTTTTCCCCTGAAAAAGAAGGCTCAGCTTTGTGGGATGGATTCTTGGCTGCATTCCAAGCAATCTTGCTCTTCAGAATATTTCATTCCAGGCCCTTCAATCCCTTAATGTTGATGCAGCCAGGTCCTGCATAATCCTTCCTATGGCTCCTTGGTATTTAAATTGTTTCCTTCTGGCTGCTTGTAGGATTTTCTTTTTTTATCTGATAGTTCTGGAATTTGGCCACAACATTCCTTGGTGTTTTCATTTTAGGATCTCTTTCCGGAGGGGGGATTGATGTATTCTTTCAATAGTAACTACTCTGCCCTCTGGTTCCATGGTATCAGGGCAATTTTTCATCACTAGATCCTGTAATATTAAGTCCAGGCTTTTTTTTTTCTCTTCAATGTTTTCAGGAAGTCCAATAATTCTCAGGTTGCCCCTTCTCAATCTATTCTGAAGATAAGTGCTTTTGCTGATGAGGTATTTTACATTTTCTTCTATTTTTTCCATTTTTTGGTTTTAACAGGCTCTTGCTGTCTCATGATTTCATTAGTTTCCTGCAGACTCCATTCTTTTTTTAGAGAGAAATTTTCTTCATTTACCTTTTGCAACTCCTTTTCCAATTAGTCAATTCTATTTTTGAAAGAGCTTCCCATTTGACCAACTGAGGTTTTGAGAGAATTATTTTCTTTTTGCATTTGCCCAGTTGAGGATCTGAAAGAATTGTTCTCATTTTGCATATGTCCAACTGAGGATCTGAGAGAATTATTCTCATTTTGTATTTGTCCAATTGTATTTTCCAATAATTTGTTTTCTTGCTGCAAGGTGTTAATTGACTCTCCCAAATTTTCCAATTGATTTTTAAATTCCCTTCTTATTTCTTTAAGGAAGTCTTTCTGTGCTGGAGACAAGATCATATTCTTCTCAGAGGTTCTAGGTCTCTCTGAGTTAGAGTCTTTTCCTTCCAAGAATTTTTCTGTGGATCCACCTTTCCACTGACCTTTCTTCATTTTGCTAAGACCTTGAGTTGGGGAGGGGCTGGCTCAGAGAGGTTTGGTGTTGGGATCCCTAGAGGCTTTACTCACTGAGTGCAATACCTCCAGCTGACCAGTAGGAGGTGCTGATTGCTTTCTCTGGAGTGTCTGTGACCTTGATTGAGGTCTACTGTCTTAGTCTGGAGGTGATGATTGAAGCTGTTAAATACTTTTGTCTTCAATCAGTGGTGGGCTGTACCCTGGGGTGAGGTCATCCCTCTCCCTATTGTCAGCTGGGCTGGTTCTTCTGCTCTCACCCCTGTGCCTGGGGCAGAAGTAGTCTGTAATTGTGTTTGTTCTGGGAAGAGGTCTCAGCCCCAATGGAGGCATGGACTTGGCGTTCCTCAGACTAGAGAAGCCTAGGGATGATTTCTGCATCTCTCCTGCAGTGGAACTCTACCCCCAGCCCTGTATGTAAGTTCCAACACCAATGCCTCTGCTCCCTAGTTGATCCAAGCCCCTGTGGTTGACCAGACTCTAGCCTCAGTGATCAAGCAGGTCCAGCTCTTGGGCCCTCAGGCTCCCAGTTTCCAACCCTGCCTCTAATCAGGCTGATTGGAGGCTGATCCCCACTCTGCTTCAAGACTCACCCAGGACCACAGAAAACAAATTCTGAGGTTGATGTTCTTTCTCCTGGCTTTTCTTTCTGGGTTTTGTGGATCAGATTTATGTTAAGAGGTTTGTTTCATATGATAGATGGGGAAAGAACAGGAGACTTTAGAATTGTGCCTGTCTTCTCTCTGCCATATTGGCTGGAACTTGGTCCACTCTTTCCTCTGGTCTTTCTTCATTTTCCTAAGACCTTGTGTTGGGGAGGGGCTGGTTGACAGAGGTTTGGTATTAAGATCCCTAGAGGCTTTACTCACTGAGTGGCTAGGAGGAGGTGTTGGAGGCTTTTCTCAATGGATATGATATTTCCTCCCAGCAAGTAGGGGGTGCTAAAGGCTGGAACTTACTCTCCAGCCCTTCCTGTAAGTCCTGGACCATCAGTCCCATGGCCATGCCTCCACTCTCTGGCTGTTTCTCAGAGCAAATTGGTTCCTACAGAGCATTGGTTCCTATAGCGAATTGGTTCCCACAGCTAAGTGGTTCCCACAGGGAAGTGGTTACTACAGCGAAAGCCCACGTGACTGATCTTAGATTAGTCAGGCTCTTTCCCCTCCCCCACTGGCTGTTAGAGCTCTGCACTCACCACACCCCCATTTCCTGAGGATAGACCTTGAGGTCCGTGTTGTTTTTCTAGATTTTCTTTCTCAGTTTTGTGGATAGGACATCCATTAAGAGGTTTGTTTCATATTGTTTATGAGGGAAGATCAGGAGACCTTATCGTAGGACCTGGCTTTTCTCTACCATCTTGGCCAAAGTCCTACTTGAAGATTCTTGAATAGCAGAATGAGAAGTTCACATGTGTTCTTTAGTTTTATTATTTTGGAAGCTATGTGAAGGACAGATGAGAAAGTGAAGAGACTAGAAAATGGGAATTCAGTCAAGATGTTGATTGTACGAGGAAGAGATTATCAGAGCTTAAATTAGAGAAGTGGTTATATAATTAGAGAGAAGAGAACATAAGCAAGACTTGATGTGATGTAGACACTATAAAATTGGGCAAATAATTGGGAAAAATAATCAAGAAATGAGAAGACCCAAGGATGAATTTGAGGTTATGAACTTAGGTGACTTCAAGAATGGTGGTTTACTTAAAAAAGAGAGAGAGAGAGAAGTTTAGAAAAGAGAGGGTTATGAAGTAAAGGTAATGAATTCTATTTCATATATGTTGAGGAGTATAGGAGAGAAACTAGAAATAGATAAATTGATCTTGTAGACATCTATGAAAAGAATAGGACTGAAATTATAAGAACTTATGAGATTACCAAGAAAAATATTATTAAGAGTGAAAAGAGGCTACTAAGTCATGCAGTGGATAGAGTTCTGGGCTTAGAGTTAGGAAGAACTGACTTTGAATTTGGCCTCAGATACTTACTGGTTTTGTTGCTTGGGAAAGTCCCTAAAAAAATTTGTTTGCCTTAGTTTCCCTTACTTCCTAGGGTTGCTTTGAGGATCAAATGAGATTATATTTGTAGTGTTTGGCACAAAGCCTGGAATAAGTGATGTTTAAAAAATGCTAGTTATTGTTGTTGTTATTATTGGAGCTGTACCATGAAGGAGAAATAATGAATTAATAGTGTGATATGGCTTCTGAAAATGAAATGTGAGTACAATTTTAAGTTGTATCAGCATGATGAGAGAATCATGCTACATCAGTTAATCGGTACATATTTACTAAGTCTCTACTATATGTTGCACAGTGTCGACATGAACATACAAAAATAGAGATGAGACTAGTTCCTGCTTTCAAGAAACTTAACTGATATTAGGACTAATTAAAAAAAACAATGTTGAGTCTGGAAAAGAAAAGATTTAAGCAGGTAAAGTAAAGGTTCTATAGACAAGGAATTTATTTTTAAAATTTTGTTTATTTATTTATTTTTATTAATTAATTTTATATAATTTTTATTAATTTTATTATTTGAGTTTTACAATTTTCCCCCCAATCTTGCTTCCCTCCCCCCACCCCCTACGGAAAGCACTCTGTCAGTGTTTACTTTGTTTCCATGTTGTACCTTGATCCAAATTGGATGTGATGAGAGAGAAATCATATCCTTAAAGAAGAGAAGTCTAAGAGGTAACAAGATCAGACAATAAGATATCTGTTTTTTTCTAAATTAAAGAGAGTAGTCCTTGAACTTTGTTCAAACTCCACAGCTCCTTAACTGGATACAGATGGCACTCTCCTTTGCAGACAGCCCAATAATGTTCCCGATTGTTGCACTGATGGAATGAGCAAGTCCTTCAAGGTTGCTCGTCACTCCCATGTTGCTGTTAGGGTATACAGTGTTTTTCTGGTTCTGCTCATCTCACTCAGCATTAGTTCATGCAAATCCCTCCAGGCTTCCCTGAAATCCCATCCCTCCTGGTTTCTAATAGAACAATAGTATTCCATGACATACATGTGCCACAGTTTGCTAAACCATTCCCCAATTGGAGGACATTTACTTGATTTCCAATTCTTTGCTACCACAAACAGGGCTGCTATAAATATTTTTGTACAAGTAATATTTTTACCCTTTTTCTTCATCTCTTCAGGTTATAGACCCAGTAGTGGTATTGCTGGATCAAAGAGTATGCACATTTTTGTTGCCTTTTGGTCATAGTTCCAAATAGCTCTCCAGAAAATTTGGATGAGTTCACAGCTCCACCAACAGTGTAACAATGTCCAAGATTTCCCAAATCCCTTCCAACAATGATCATTATCTCTTCTGGTCATATTGGCCAATCTGAGAGGTGTGAGGTGGTACCTCAGAGAAGCTTTAATTTGCATTTCTCTAATAATTAATGATTTAGAGCATTTTTTTCATATGGCTATGAATTGCTTTGATTTCCTCATCTGTAAATTGCCTTTGCATATCCTTTGACCATTTGTCAATTGAGGAATGGCTTTTTGTTTTAAAAATATGACTCAGTTCTCTGTATATTTTAGAAATGAGTTCTTTGTCAGAATCATTGGTTGTAAAGATTGTTTCCCGATTTACTACATTTCTTTTGATCTTGGTTACATTGGTTTTATCTGTGCAGAAGCTTTTTAATTTAATGTAATAGAAATCATCTAATTGGTTTTTGGTGATGTTCTCCAACTCTTTCTTAGTCATAAACTGCTTCCCTTTCCATAGATCTGACAGGTAAACTAGTCCTTGATCTTCTAATTTGCTTATAGTATTTTTTTTATGTATAGACAAAGAATTTAAAGGCATTTCAAGGGTAATCTAGTTGAATTCCTTTTTTTTTGGTTTTCAGATGGGGAAACTGAGGCCCAAAGGGCTTAAAGAATTTGTCTCAGGGGCAGTCAATGGCAAAGTCAGAATTCACAGTAAATTCTCCAGATTGAAAATACATTACTTCACTCTCCTCTCACCCCCACCATCACCACCATTACTAGAAAAAGTACTTTACAAAACTCAATGCACTTCAGAAATATGAACTATGATTATGTTATTATTACCACTCTAGAGAAGCCATCAAAGCCAGCTGTCTTCAAATTTTTGAAAAGCTGTCACACAGAAGAGATATTGAATTTCTTCTGCTTGGCCCAAGAGGGCAAAACTAAGAAAAATGGGCTGAAGTGACAGAAAAACAGGTTTGGGCTGAATGTAAATCAAAACTTTCTAGAAATGATAGTGGTACAAAAGTGGAGCAGGTTGTTTTGGTAGCTTTTTATCAGTCAATCAAGAAATAATTTATTAAGTACCTACTATGTGCCAGACACCATGGCATGACCTGAGGCTACAGAGGCAAAAAAACCCCCACAATCTTTTTCCTCAAGATACTCATATTCTTCCAGTTTTCCAAAAAGAAATGTACTTTTAAGTTTGATATGCATTATTAACATATTGTCCATTACTTTCTTTAGTCTCAGTAATCAAGAAAACAATCAAGTTCCGATTTGTAGCATTTGTCTATATACAAGGTGTTCACCATGAAAATTTAGCAGTTACCTGGTGTAAGCTGCCTCCATTTTCCCCTGGGAAGACTGTGTAAATAATTGTGGTACATATGTGTAAATGGAAAGTGACCTCAGGGGATGGCTAGGTGGCACAGTGGATAGAGCACCGGCCCTGGAGTCAGGAGTACCTGAATTTAAATCCAGCCTCAGACACTTAGTAATTACCTAGCTGTGTGGCCTTGGGCAAGCCACTTAACCCCATTGCCTTGCAAAAAACCTTACAAAAAAGAGACCTCAGAGGGAGGGTACTGTCCAAGGTCATAGTGATGGAACGACAAAGAGAGAAAACAGTCCCTTCTTTCAGTCTAATTGGGAAGAAATGGGAAGAAAAGATTTTAAAGAAGAGGTTGAAGGGTCCTGCTCATTGGAGATGTTATGTACAAGGAACAGGTTGAACAAGATGATCCCTCAAATCCCTTCCTCCTCTATGTTATTATGTTTCCCTAAAAGCAGAGAAAATGGTAGCAGATTAGAAGGGTTAAAGTAATAAGAAGATGGCAGTAAAACAGTGTGGCATACAATCCAGAAAACATTAAAACAAGTTGTCATTTTATTTTATTGTCATTCTACAGTTCCTACTTCTCCTTTAATTTTTCTAGGGACAGATTAAAAAGGAAGAATCAATTAATTTGAATCTCATATTACCATCAACAGTTGGAGGTCTTAATTGGCCTAGGGAAGAGCAGGTGTCTTCTCCACACAGGATCTCCTTTCACCTGTCAGTCAGGCAAGGGGCTGGAGTCCATTTCTCATTAGTGGCCATTTGTCACCTTGAACCCAGCTTTGAAAGTGTCTCTTTCAACTTTATTTGGGATTGATTTTCTGCATATGCTGATCTGTTCATGACAATTTCTGAGCACCTGTTCGTTTGGAACAAATGCATTAAAAGGATGGGTGAGCAGGATGTAATAATATTCAAATTATATAGCATATAACTATAGGATTTCCTCCTCTCTGCAGTACCTTTTCCTTTAAATTCTATGTCATGAAAGATAAAGCATGTTTTCTTAATAAATGAATTATTATATATTTATTTTTCATTATTTTGAATTTAACTTCTATCTCAAGACCAAAATGGATTCTTTTTCTGTTTGTTTTTGTTTTTTTGCAAGGCAATGAGGTTAAGTGCCCAAGGCCACACAGCTAGGTAATTACTAAGTGTCTGAGTCTGGATTTGAACTCAGGTAGTCCGGACTCCAGGGCCAGTGCTCTATCCACTAAGCCACCTAGCTGCCCCCAAAATGGATTCTTGAGTGATGTTTTAACAGTAATGGACCTTGAGTTTTGTCCTTTTTCCTGTTTTCTATGGTAAACATTCATGAGTTAGACTTGCTAGGAAGGGTTTGAGGTGCTTTCAGTTGGCTGAGAGTCACCCCCAATGTTCCTAGAAATGCCATGCATCTGCCTCATATCCTCTGCTTTTCTTTCTCACTCCAGTCCTGCCAGCACTATGGATCCAACCCAAGATGTGATAAATAGGGGCAGCATACCCAGTTCTGCATCTGTGATGAGGCCTTTACTTCCTTCTCCAGTGAGATCCACATGAGAAGCACTTCCCCAAAGAAGACTTTGCTTAAGCATTTGAAAAAAGGCAAGACTCAGGCTTCTATCTAAGACTGAGGTTCCAGAGCTACTTGGAATTTGATTTGATCTCTACAACTACTCTATCTGTACTCTCTGATTTAGACCTTTTTGGTTTGGAAAAATTATGGGCCAAGGGGAATGCATATCAACTTGACTTGAAATAGGAAGTCTTCTAAATTTCCTGAAATATCTTTCTTCCAAACCTGACAGTCCTGGGTCACAGACCAAACTAAATAGGAGCCAAGTCAAAACTTTGTGTCCCTTGATAGTTGTTGACCAGTTGTCTATTGAAACTTTTAACACTTTTTTAAAAAAGACATTCCTATAGCAAAATGTGAGGCAGCAGAGTATAGTGAATAAAGAGGTGACCTTAGAAACAGGGATCCTGGGTTTATGTACAGCCTATGATACAAATTGTGTCAGTGATCTGACAAATATATAAAGCCAAAGCTAGAGAGAAGTTGACAACCTGAATTGGGACTGGGAGTTATCTTATCCAGGAATTCCATAAAGAAAATACATGATCTCAGGTTTTGTCTTCATCTATATCCTATCACTAAAATGATACTTCATCAACTGAGGAATGGTTAAACAAAATGTGGTATTTAACTATAATAAAACATTATTATACCGTAAAAGAATCACAAACATGAAGAAATACAGAAAAACTCAAATGAATTGATACAAGATAAAGTGAACAGAAAAATAATGCATAAAATAACTGCTACAAAGGAAATGGAAAGAACATCATCCCCAAGAAAAGAGATGAACATGAATATTGTGAAATATATAGAACACTCTTAGGAACAAAGAAGAATGATGAATCTTAAGAGAAGAACCTTCCTCTACTCCTTTACTGAGGTCAAGATTCATAGATAAGATGGAATGATTTACAGGACCTGATGCTGAGTGAAGGGAATAGAACCAGGAGAACAATGTACATATCAACAACAACATTGTGAGATGAACAACCTTGATGGAACAGCTCCTCTGAGCAGTTCAGAAAGCTAGAGAATTTTATTAGATTGACTATGGACAATGTTATCCCCATCCAGAGGAAACCAAACAAAACACACACACACACACACACACACACACACACACACACACCCATACCCTTCAGAATCTGATGAACACTTTATACAAATAATCTCTTACATGTCTCTTTCCCCTAATCCTAATCCCTCATACCAAAAATTACTAATCTGTAAGCATCTGTTTATCAAAATCTGTAAACTAATCTGTTTGTCAAAATAGGATGCTAACATGACTGTTCACCACTTGAGGGGAAGGGGGGTGGGAAGGGAGGGTAGAAGGAAATTTTGTAATTTAAAAATATCCATGTGCATATGGATGAAAATAAATAAATTTAAAAAAAAGATTCATGGAGAAGGAAAAGTGCACAGAGCATCATTTTTTTAAAAAACCAATATTTGATTGGTTTTTGCCATTTTTCCTTGCTCTTCTTGTTCTTTTTAATTCCTGCCCCCCCCCTTAAGAGAGGAATCTTTAGGAGGAAGGAGTGGGGGTGATACCAGGAAAGTGTAGTTAATGTAAAAAAGAAAAGGTACTAATAAAATTTATTCTTTTTTATAAGAATATTTGTCAATGAATAGCAGATTAGGATGTATCTACCTAAATTCTATCTTACCACCCCCTCTACTTCCCTCCTCTACCCCTTCCTCCCACTCCCTGAAAAATTGCTAAAACTGTGCTATGGGTTATTTCATTTTATTTTTGCAGAGCCAATTTTATTGCTTTAGTTCAGTCTATCAGATTTTTATATTTTGTTCCTTCAGAGCTGTGGAACGTCCATAAACACTGAACAGTGCACTGATCTTTGGAAAGAGGCATAGCCTCTGATTAAAAAAATGCATATAAATAAATAAAAATAAAATGCTGGTCAGAGGTGAATTTCATCTTTCAGACACCAACATTCTTCCTGTGTACAGTTCGGGGAAACAGTCTTGCTAGGACTTATTTGGAGGGGAGGTAAACAAACAGTTATCTGAGGGGAAAATCTGACCTTTATTGGCACATCAGATCTCAACAATAACTTGCTGGCTGCAGAGGGCTCTCTATGGGAGGGGCTCCTTTCTGAGTCATCTTCTGATCCCATGGGAAAGGCTGGGCCTGGACCAGAAGGCCATGGACTTGGGTCCTGGCCAGTATCATGTTTCTTAGATCATCTGCAAATGCGTCTTTTTTTTAGTATTTTTTTAATTTCCCCATCTTTTTCCTGGTTAGAGTTGTCAGCTTGATACAAGTGGAAACAGGACAAGATGAGGACTCAGGAGCCCTGAGTTCTAGTTTCACTTTTTTTTTTTATTTTTGTACTTTAAATAAACCACACAATCTCTCAAGGCCTCAGTTTCCTCTTCTGGAAAATGAGATTAGACTAGGTAATCTGTAAGTAACTATCTGAGGATTTCCTATTCACAGGCAAATTTAAACTCATAGTTTATGCTGCAGCCAGTCTGATCCTGATCTCCCTATAATCAAAGCCCTTTACCAGATCTCATGAATTCCAACTGAAGGGATCTCGTTCACTAACAAAGTCACATCTACTCTTTTATTTAATTTTCATTCCTGTATTCTTTGGGAGAATAATACTCAGGTTTCTATCAAACTTAATCATATTCTTTTAGTCAAATATGGACTTCTACTGCCTTCCTGGATGCTCCTCTATTTTTTTCTCTATCCATTAAAAACTTGTTTGATTCTTCATTTTTTTTCACTCCAAATACTCCTTTATCTCCCCAATTTTCAAAACACCAGCTATGTCCTTGTCTTCCCAGCATCTCTGCTTCACAGATGTCTAAGGAATCAATATTTCTGGGTGACATTTTAGTAGACTTAGATATTCTATAATTTTGATTTGTTCAAGTCACTTCAATTTTCTAGACCTTCATTTCTGCATCTATAAAATGGAAAGATTGAAACTCGTTGATCAGTACTGACATTCTGTAATTTTGTTCTTTCTGGGAGGAGATTGAGAACTACCTCCTGAGTTTACTTATAAAGGTGGCCATTCTGTCACTGAATGAATTAATAGCAAGTAAGAAATAAATGTGGAAAATGGGACTGAGACTGTGACAATGAATTAATAAGTGATCAGGTTTGGTTGTATGCAGGACAGGTGTGAATGGGATAGTAGGTGTCCAATGGCTGTCTCCTCTAGGATATGTCATAATTCTTTGACATTAAACATGGACAAACCAGAGGTTTTGTTAATTGGAAATGACAGTCTGTATTCTACTTCTGCTCACATTCTGTTGGAGTTGACATTATGTGACTAAGTCAGGTACATCGTACTGGGAATCGGGCATTGTTTTTGACACTGACCTATCCATTTTTACTAATATTAGCTCTTTAATGAGGTCATGCTGCTATCAGTTTTTAATATATAAAAATTCATAACTATCTGACCTTTTTAGCTGTTAAGAAGACATTCATGATCTTGTCATCATATGCACAGATCTTGTTTGTTTTTCTTGGTCTCCTTTGTCTGTCCCTTGCTTAAAAAATACATACATATATATATATATATATATATACATATATATATATATATAAACATACACACATGCACATATGCACAAAATCAAAGAATCAAAAATTTAGAACCATAAGGGATATTAGACAACCTCTAATATAACCACCTCACTTTATAGGAAACGGATGTCTATGGAAGGAAATGTCTTACCCTAGGTCACCCAGCTAGTTTGTAACTGAGCCTAGACTAGAATATGAATTTCTTCACCCAGAAACTTTCCACCATGCTGTCTAAGAAGACTAAAGGCAGGCTTCATGTTTCTGTAAACCAGTCAACAATTTCATCAAACTTTCATTAAGTGTATCAAGGGCATTGTGCTGGGCAATAGGAAAGAGACAAAGATTAAATATGCCAAAGTCCCTACCCTCATGGAATTCACATAGAAGTAGAAAAAAGATTATATTACACAATTCACTCTGCATCAATGAATCTAGGTAAGGAGTAAGATAAGGAAGAAGCTATTAATTGTCCGAAGGTAGTAGAGAAGGCTTCATGGAGGAGGTGACATTTGTCCCATGCTTTAAAAGATGGATAGAATTTTTAAAAGTAGGGATCAACAGAGCGAAAGAGAAAATAGAGCACTACAGATCTAGGGACTGTTCTTGAGAGCAATCTGGAGCTGGGCCAGCTCAGGACACAAACAGGATGCATTTAGGGTTCTGCTATTTTAAAAATGGGATTGTTTGCCCTTAACTCTTTCCATTCATCTTTTCCATCCATCCATCTCCATTGCAATTAGTTCTGCCTTATGCTCTCTGGCATTGGTAGAACATTTGGGTCTTAGGCTTGGCAGAATATTTGTCCTTATTTGCCCAGTTCAATCACCTTCATAAGGTCTCTCCAACCTCCTTGCAAAAAATTCAATGAAAATTTGATTCTAATTGGAAATAATTAATCTAGTCTTATTATCTAGCATTCAGCCTAGTCAGCTAGTTATTTATCTTATTTAGCAATTCTAACATACGTATTTTCTTAGAAGAACTTTTTTTCAAATTCACAGGGAAATGTTCACAGTGAACCACCCTAGAATCTCCATTTCAAAACCTTCACCATAATCTTTAAGTCTCTTTTATCATTTTAAATGTATTCCAGAAATCATTCATATTCAGTCAGCATTTATAGATTTGATCTTGGTAATACAAAGACAAAAGAAAAAAGAATTCCTGACTTCAAGGAGCTTCCATTCTCTTGAACAGGAATTGGGGGGGGGGGTCAGGGGAAGAACAATCATAAAGAAAAAGAACAGGGGAAAGAGTACTAGTTAAGGCACATTAGGGGTTAGGGTAAGTAGAGAGTGATGAGGAGTAGGAAATGTTTCTTGAAGTGAACTTTGAAGGAGGCTTAGGGATTCAAAATAAAGGAAGGCATTCCACACATGGGGGAAAGACCATATAAAGGCCTAGAAGGAATATCATTTCAGGGGATCAGTGAGTAGGTCCATTTGGATGGAATGTAGAGTATGTAAAACAATGTCATATGCAGTAATGCTGCAAGGATAGGTTGCAGACACATTGTGAAGGACTTTAAATGCAGAATAGAGGTGCTTGTATTTTATCCTAGACACAAGAGGGAGTAACTGGAACTTCTTGGGTGGGAGGGATAACATGGGTAGCTCTGGATGATTTTGGCAGCTCTTAGGAGCGTGGATTGGAGGGGAAAGAGATTGGAGTCAGAGAGATCTTATAATAGACAACAGTTAAAACATAGCTATAATTGGAATTAAACTCCAGGAAGCCTGATTGATTGATTAATCCCATCCCATTGGACAACAACTTTGATGAATCAATTCAGTGTGAATTGTGCTATTATTTTCCATTTTTTTGTTGGCTTGCTCTTTGAAGATTTTTCTCCCTACCATAGCTGGGAAAGATTTGAGAGAGTGTATAAATGACTATTAATTGAACAATTTCTTAAGTCCCATTCAAATGCTCCACTAGGTTGTTGAACCAATTATTGGTTTTTGTTGTTGTTGTTTGTTTTTGCAAATCTCTGTCTTAACTACTTTCATAATTGTACTTTGAAAATAATGTTAATTGGATCTGGTACAAGTCCTTGAGAGAATAGTGAAGTTTGTTAAAACAGATTTTTCTCCACTTCTCCTTTCAGTAGAACTCTAGTATCCCCTTGAAATTTTAAATATCACTCACTTATTTTGCTCTTCATTCCTCCAAGGGCTTTTCTTGATCCTTCAGTTAGCTGTTGATCTAGTTCCACCCCACCCCACCCCCAGTCAAGTCAAAATCTTCAAGATTTGAAAAGGAATTTAGAGGTCATCTAATCATCTCCTTCTCCCCCTTCCAAGTCAATAATATTACAGAAATGAACACTGAGGCTCAAAATATTAATTAATTTGCCAAAAGAAGGCAGAGTCAAAATTTGAACCTCAGTTCTCAGGATCCAAATTCAACTCTTAATTCACATTGTTTCTGTACTTTCCCCATGACCCACCCCCCCTTGACCCAGGGAGGGAACTATGCATGGTGGGGGGGGAGGGGAGAGTTCTAAATCTCAGTCAGATGTTGGTATTCATTCTGGATTAGCAAAGGGTACAGAAAGAATAATCAGCTAAATCCAGGGTAAAGGAAACTGGGCAGAGTCAAAACCAATGTCCCAAATTCTTGGAAGTGGAAATTCTGTATTTTAGGATTAACAAGAGCATTAGTGTGGAAGTACATAGGGCTCCTCTGGTCCTAATTAGAAGTAATGACAATTGTCCTCAAGAAGAATCTCATGGAAAAAAAATCATTTTGTTAAAACTGAGTATTGACTCTTGTTACATAAATAAGTTGAAACTTCACTTTTCCCTCCTAAATAAAACCTTCCCATGTTCATCTTGTGTTGTGTGATGGAAAAGGTAGAAGGCCAAGGAAGTGTAAAGGTCTGTGTCAAATTAAAAGATGCAAAAGAAGTGACAGTGAAGGCCATGTGAATTAGGTACTGAGGTGAAATAAAAAGAATAGTGAACTTTAGAGAAGAAAACCCCATGTAACACGAAATGCTGCATCAGATTTTGAATGGTTGTAGTTCCCATCCTAGAGAGTCTGAACTATCTAGTTATGGAGATTACAGGAACTCAGAGCAAGAAAACATCTTTAGATCAGGCTCCCCTTGGGTGAGGAACCAGAGGTGATCCATGCCTTCCGGTACTCTAAGAAAAAACAGGTTTTAAGATATTACCAGACCAGTTCTTGCTAGGTACTGGGATAATGGGAAGGAAGAGGTGGAGCATACACAAGAATAAAAAGATTTCCCTTGCTTTCAATTTTATAGTCTTGGAAAGAAAATAATTGACATGTCTATAGTGCTTCAGAATTTACACAATTCTTGCTTGAGAACTACCTATGTGAGGTAGGCAGTTGAAGTATCATTAATCCCCATCTTTACAGATGAAGAAACAAGTGATAGGGCTTGAGATTCTCCCAGAAAGATTTGCATTTTAAAAGAGAATTCTGAATATCAAGACTATACTAGAGGTGGCTCAATGTCTCTAAAAGAGAGGTATTCTTAGAGTCAGAGACTCTGGGTTAGAATCTCAATTCTATGACTGATGACTTGTTTGATCTTAGTCAAATCACTATGGATACTCAATGTCCTCTTCTATAAAATGACTAGATTGGAGTTACTAGCCTCAAAGTCCCCTTGTACTTCAAAATCTAAGATCCTTCTTTCTGCAAGGCAATTTAATTCACCAAATATTAACTAAGCACCTATTATATATCTATAGATATATAGATATGCTGAGCACAATATATATAATATATATATATATGTATAGGCAATATGCTAAGCACAATAAACTAAAGAATGCAAAAATAAAAATAAAAAAATCCCTGCCCCCAATGAGCTTCCCTTCTATCTGAGAGAATACAAAGTATATACAAAAAAGTAAATGTAAGGATTATGCAGAAGTAATACAAATTACTTTAAGAAGCAGAGCACATGAACAATCAAAATGAAAAGATGCATAAAGGTCTTGTATGGGAGGCTGCCTCTGTGCAGAGGGGAGGAGAAGGGTCTTTCCAGGGATGCCTGGGGAACAACCTATGCAAAAGCAGAGGGGCAAGAGACAGGTCATGTCAAGAATAATCAGTTGGTCAATTTGACTGGAATGGAGAACATATCAAATGAAACTAAAAACATGGAGAACATAAGAAATGAGACTAAAAGCAGAGACGAGAGTTATTCTTGGACCCTTTAAATGACAACTAATTATATTCTAGAGCAGGAGTTCATCTGAGAATTTTAGAGGGTCTGTGACTTGGATGGCAAAAAAATTTACAACTTTATTTCAACATAATTAGTTTTCTGGAACAGCCAGGTGGTGCAGTGGATAAAGCACCTACCTTGGAGTCAGGAGGCCTTGGGTTCAAATCCATCCTCAGACCCTTAATAATTGCCTAGCTGTGTGACCTTGTCCAAGTCATTTAACCCCCTTGCCTTGCAAAAACATGATTAGTTTCCTTTGAAATCCAATATATTTTATTTTATTCCTTAAATATAATATTCTGAAGTATTCCTAGGATTCTGTGGAAGCCTGCCAAGGATCCATAACTAAAATGGGGCAGGGGCTAAAAACTTTTGTGCTAGAGTCAGTAGGGAGCTTTAAAGTATGTTTGAGTTGCAGAATGACATAGTCAATCTGATTAGAGACTATCAATCTTGCAGATATGAGGAGGGATTAGAGAGGTAAAAGACTGAAAATAGGAAGACTCTTCTTCCTCTATTCTGTATTTGTGTGTGTGTGTGTGTGTGTGTGTGTGTATGTATATATATATATGTATATATACATATATATATATATATATACATATTTTCCTCCACTTAAATTATCTCATGTGTCATTTTGAAGTGATAATCACCTTGAATGTATATATATATAATATATGTACATTATATATATATGTATGCATGTATATGTCTATAAATCTCATTTTATCCTCATAGCATCCTGTGTGGAAAATGCTTTATCAGCTCTATTTTTCACATGAGGTAGCTAAGTTTGAGACAGCTTAAGTGACTTGTAAGGATTATATACAGCTAGAAAGTATTTGAGGTTGAATTCAGACTCAGGTCTTCTTGACTTTAAATCCAGAATTTTATCCACTGCCCCACCTCCTACCCATCTGACCTTGTGACAAAGAATAAAAGAAGAAAGGAAAAAAAGCAATTCAAGAAAATCTCATAATTCCCATTTTTGCATGGATGGAAGGAAATGATTGGGAGCTTGAAATTTGTATCACTGAAGCTCAAATTCTACCAGATCCCAACAAGGTTGAAAGATTTGAGCACAAGGAGCTCACCACATGAAAGTTTGCCCTCAGGTGAAGAAGATGCTACAGGTTTTTCTCTTCCCTTTTCTTATTCTCTTCCTTCTATTCTTCTGTCTCCTTTTTTTATCCTCCTCCTCTTCTTCCTCTGTAGTTCCATCTCCTCCTCAACTTCCAAGAGTTGTTAAAAAGATTATTTGGGCATGGGAATGCTTCAAATTGTACTAATGAAAGGATTTACTCCAACAGATGAAATCACAGATCCTTAAAGTACTGAAATGAGAAAGTAGAAGGGATTCTAAGTCCTACTAATTAAACTTGCTAATTTTATATATGAGGAAATTGAAGCTCAAAGAAATAGAGTGACCATCAAAGACATAAGATAAACAAGAGTTAGAGACAGAAGGAACCGTTCTTCATCTGGAGGTTCTTAACCAAGGGAGTCAGATTTCAGGAGGTTTGTGAATTTGAAAGGTAAAACAAAGAAAACAACAAGTTTAATTGGTATCCTTTGTAATTCTAAGTATTTATTTTATGTTTTTAACAAAATTATTCTGAGAGGAGTGCTGTAGGCTTCTTTAGACTTCCTAAGGGGTCTATGATACAAGCAAAAAAAGATTAAGAACTCCTTTTCTGGCCTGATCCCAGCATTCTTTAAATGAGGAAACTGACAGTCATAGAGATTTAGTAGATTACCTACCCAAGGCCAGGTTCAAATTCATCAAAATTCAAATTCCCATTATCTGTCCCCGATAGAAGCCATTAAACCATTAGGAAATGGGCTTTCTAAAGCAGTAACTGAGGGACTACTTCCTTTGCCTTTTCTGTGTATGTTTTTGTGTGTGTGTGTGTGTGTGTGTGTGTGTGTGTGTGTGTGTGTGTGTGTGTGTGTGTGTGTGTGTGTGCTTCTATCCACCATCAAACTGATCCCATTACGTTATTCAGTTTTTTACTTCCAATGGACTTTTCTTGGGTCCAATGATTAATCAGTTTTCCTTTTACACTGAAAGTAAAAAAGCTGAATAACACATTTCATAGTGGAGTTGAGTAAGTTGTCTGGAATTCACAAGTTCCAATTAAGTAGTTTGGCTAATAACTACACTATGAAAATGTCCTCAACTATTAAAGGCCTGAAGAAAATACTGAATTGCTAACAATCTCCACAAACAGCAGAGGATTTGAAGAATTTGAAACAACCTGGGGGAAGTCAGAACAAATGCTTACATGCATTTATGTAGGGGTAGACACACACACACACACACACACACACACACACACACACACACACAATATTTCCATACATACACCTAACAAATGCACTGCACTCAATGATAACCAAAAAAAAGCGGGGGGAGGGGGGACCAAATTCATCTTGAGTTTGACAACTTTTTTTTTCTACATAGTATTCTCTACTCTAAACAGGCAAAATAAAAAATCAAGCTTTGTTCCTGAGCACATGTTTTTGACATTTTTCCCCTTCTTGAAGACTGTGAATTATTAATAAACTAATTTCTCTTTATAGTTCAATCTTTGGAGATTTAAAGTGTTCACTGAGTTGCACAGAGACGAGGCAGTGCTTCAGTTCCAATCAGCTCCTATCATCTCTAGAGATCCTGCCGGCCTTGAGGTATCTCAGAGCCTTTGAAATCAATCTTTGATGCAACTAGGAATTTCTAATGGCTTCTCAGTCTAGTCAGTTAATACAGTTTAATGCACTGTTTAAGAATGGTTATTTCTGGCAGTCAAGATGGTGCCCTTACTTTGCTCAGCTTGGAGCAAAGGAACAAATCCTTGGGCAAGGCATGCAAGTCTTTCTAGACCTTCTTCATACAACTTAACAGTAGGTCTGATAACCCTTTTCATATGTGTCCTTTTGGCAGTCTGATGAACCCTATGGATGGTTTTTCAGAATAAATGTTTTTAAATCCATAAACTATGAAGCTTAAGGAAGGATACCAGTTTTGTTGAAGCATAGTTATTAAAATATTAAAAAAAACAAATCCATATTCCCTTCAAATTCAATGACCTCTGAGTTCCTTCCAGCTTTTAATCTATGATGCCTATTCATTGTATATGTATGATATGTAAGCAAATATGTATCTCTAACTTCCAAGAAAGTCCTTCTTGGTGTGGAGATGACATAGGACTCTTGAAAACTGTGAGAGTGGATTATAAACTCAAGTTTCCACCAGGTTGGGAAGATTTCAGGAGTGCACCAAAAAAAGATGAACCAGTTCTATATCAAAAAACCTGCTATCAGCTAATGATTTTGTTAAGACATAGGAAAAATCACCCCATTTATGAAATTGATGAACTTTTCAAAGTATGAAATTAAATTATCAGCAATATGTATGTATATATATATATATATATACACACATGTATGTGAATACATATGTACATATATATTCCTGGGAGTATACATAATCTATTTAATGAGTTCTTCCCTATTCAACTAATTAAGGAAATAGGATTTTTCACCATTCAGGATATCTTACAAGTGAACAGTATGGATAAAATAGAAGGTAGTCCTGCTTCTGGTAAGGGTTAGATTGAATGACTGTTGAGATTCCCTGCCAACCCTTAGATTCTGTGACTCCACAAAATGCCTTTCTTCAAAGATCATCTTCTCAATTGCTGTGAGGAAGTCACAAGGAGTTAGATTTCAGCTCAACATATGACCTCAACCAGAGGCTGGGTCACCATCTGTCAGGGATGTTATAGAAAAGAATCTTGTGATGAGTGGGAGGCTGGACTAGATGACCTTTTCCAGCTCTAAGATTCTCTAATTCTAATATCTTCTATATCTTCAAAGAATTTCTGTGAGATATAGGGAATTAGAATCCACATATATTACAATTTGAGAAACCAAGGTAAGTACAATTAATTGACTTGCTCAGTCTGTGAATATTGAGAGGCTAAGTCAAGAGTAGAGATGAGATCTCCCAGTTCTTAGACTCATGATTTTTCTAGAAAAATTACCCTGTCTTTTACTCATGGAAGCCTAATAAAAGTAAAAAATGCAAAATTCTATCTTCTTCAACATTGTGTATTGATTCTCTGCTCAACTATCTCTCTTCCCCCTTTTTTATTCTTTCCTTCATCACTTCATAGAAATAAGTCACTTTCCTTCTCATATTTCTCTTTCTCTCACTTGTAAGACCTCAGGCAACAGCAAGACAACACGATCAAGTTAGATACAAAGGTTCATTTGGGGGAAAATCAAACAACATTTGAACTATAAACCAACATAATCCTCTCAATCATGCCAGCAGAGCACACAAAAAATATGATTCTCTTGCCTGAGCCACTGAGGAGAAAGTCAAAAATGGGAAAAGAAGAAGGAAAAAAAACCCTTTTCCTTGTTATTTTTAAAATCAATTCTATTTTGGGATTTTATTTACTTATGTTTGGCTTTCAGAGGTTAAGAGGCTAGCAGTAATGGAAACTGAAGTTTTCTGATTTCTCTCTCTTGGCTAAGTATACTTACATGGTTATAGTATGAGCTTCCTCAGCCTATCCAACCCAGGACCTTGGTCTTGACCTGGCAGCAGTTCCCTCTCTTGGGATATGGAAAGATATTTGGACTTTAGGGCATTTACAGACCTTGAATAGCCAATGTCAGTTGTACATATGATAGGGCACGTTTCTTTTCCAATGAGGGTTACTAACTCATTAAGGACTCAGGGAAACTAGAATTAAGTCATAGAATCAGAACCTCAAAGCTTGAAAAGATCTCAGAGATGATCTTTTTCATTCTCTTATTTTACAGATTAAGAAATTGAGGTGCAAAGTGGGAAAGTGAGCACACAGCTGAACTAGCAGCAGAAACAGGCAACCAATCTAGTCAGGAAAAATGCAGGTTGATAAGTATTTAACAAATAGATCTCCTGGAAAAATTGTTTTTTGTTTTATATGCTTGTGTGTGTGTGTGTATATATATATATATATATATATATATATACACACACATATATGTGTATATACACATATATACATACATATATGTGTATGTATATATGTATGTGTGTGGGTGGATAAATTTATGTATAATTTATATACATATGCCATGCATAGATATATACAATACATATAACACACATGTACATGCACATTAGTATATATATATATATATATATATATACAAATGCACATATCATGCACCTACACATATACAAATATATATGTATATATTCACAAATACATATACATGATTTTCATTGTGATGACTCTCAATCAGCAAACTCAGGGTTTGATTATTGTTTTTGGTTGATTTTCTAGACTTAAGAAAATATTAACAATTCAGATTAAATTTAAAAGTGTACAGAATAGTGCCTCTTTGAGGTTGATCTGACTCACTTAGCTCATCTGAAGCATAAGAATGCTAATACCTGGAGAGCCTACCTCCACAGGTTTGTTTTGACTTCAAAGAAGATAGTGTAAGATGTTATACAAATATTGGCTATTATTATTGCTCATTGCATTCTTTTGAATATTCTTGAGGGGGGTTTTTGTTTGTTTAAAGAGTCCTTTGCTCCTCCTACTTTTTAGCTTTTTTCCTTTGATGTAGAAATTTGTGTCATATTACTCTAAGAAATGCTACATACGAATAATACACAGAGACCTTGCGATTAAAACCAGTCCCTCTGGATGGGATTCGGTATGAAGAGGATCTAGAATGTTTCTCAAGCAGTTATTTACTGAAAACTACAGTGAAGACTTTGGGAAATGGAAGACTAAGGGTTTTGGTGTGAGTGTGTATGGGGTGGGTGAGAACATGTAATAGTCTTCAGAACTTAAAAAAATAAAAGAGCTGGGAGGGGTGGTCCAGATGTGAATTGTTTCATAAACTTTCAGATGAAGTCACTTTATTATTAGTTCTCCTTAACTGTTTTTATTTGTTGCCAGAGATCTCTCCTGAAGTGGGAGTAATCTGTAAGTGTATATAAAATAAAAACAAAATACATCCATAAAACTGAAAGTAAAAAAAAGAATAAAAATAAAGGCTGTCATATGGAAGAGAGATTAGACTTGTTCAACCCTGCCCCAGTACAAAGATGAGGAAACAATGGGTGAAAATTTCAAAGATGCAAATTTAGGTCAGATGTTCTAATACTAGTAACTAAAGTTCTCCAGGAATGAAATGTGTTTCTGGAGAATTCAGTAGATTCCTTCTCACTGGAGAGCAAGCAAGCAAAGGCTGGATAACCACTGAATGCTGAAATGAAGATGCTTTTCTGAGTGTGATTGGACTAGCAGCAGATGAGGCCTCTTCCATTTCTGACATTTTGTGATTCTATGTTTGTTTGTTTTTTGTTTGAGGTCTCCAAAAGTGGCCACTTATTAGAAGATTTCTCTGTAAGTGCTTGGCAAATGTTACAAAATGAGAAATCTGATGGTTTAAAACTGATTGAGATCCTGCTCCTTCTTCTAGTTTATCCTCATTTTCCCACACACATGATTCTTAATAATGAAAAGGCATTAGGCAATCTGAGCAGTCAGGTGGCCCAGTGGATAGACTACTGGACCAGAAGTCAGGAAGACTGATTTTTCCTGAGTTCAAATCCAGCCTCAGATTCTTACCACTGTGTGACTCTGGGCAAGTTACTATTTGCCTCAGTTTACTCATCTGTAAAATGAGCTGGAAAAAGAAATGGCAGACAGCTCCAGTATCTTCTCCAAGAAAACTTCCAAAGAGTAGGTCACAACTGAAATTACCGAGCAACACCTTTCTAATACCTATAAACATCTTTCCTCTTTGACTGTATCTATGAACACAAATGTCAACAAAACTAGTTTTAAAAATAAGTCTACTGTTTGATTTGTTTACAAGCAGGTAAACAACTAGCTTGATACATCTTTTATTCAAGTGGTTTATCTGAACAAATGTAGACAAGACATTCTATATCTTTTCCTCCCTCCCCATCATCATTCTCCTTTCATCCTTTCTTCTCATCTTCCTCTATTAAAAAAAATCAAGCTAAACACGATTGCAATAATTATTTAGTATTTCTAAGCGAGCAAATCAGGTTTATTAGATATTTTATTTTTTATGTGTTCATAATTGTATGACTTCTAATTCCTAAAAGGCAGATCCTTTAATCTCTATGGAGTGTCTTCTAGATAGTCATAGACTTAAGAATTCTAGGTGGTATTAAAGGACAGGCAGAATTTTGAGTTTCATGGGGTCTTCAGGATTTAGGGGGAGAATTTGTTGGTTCCTCATTTGATCTTCTTTATGAAATGGAGATGCTAGTACTTAGTAGAGCTGATAAGTGAAAGAAAATTACAGGGCGCCATATGCACTATTGAATGGGAAGCTGTGTGTTATAATTAGAAGAGTACTATATTTGAAGTTTGAGGACTTAAAATGAAACTTCAGATCTCCTATTTATCACCAATGTGAACTTAGGTTAATCACTCTTTCCTGACTCCACTTTTTTTCAAGTATAAAAGGAAGGGGCTGGACTAGAAGACCTTAAAACTTTATTCCATCTCTGTACTTGAGATTCTATGATCCTACATCTATTCAAACTAGCATTTCATAGCAACTAGGGATTGAGTTAGAAGAGACTTAGCTATCTCATTGTCTAATCTCCTTTTTTGACAGAAAAGGAAGCTGAGGCAGAGGAGAAGTGCCTCAGTGAATAAATGAGCCTAAAATTGAACTTCTGAGTCCAAATGGTAATGCCTCAGAGCTAAGTGAACTCATCATGCCTATGACCTCACACTGAATACACTAGCATTTGCTCAATTCTCAGGCCTGAAGGAGGGGGGGGAAAGTCCGGATGAAAGTTAAAAATAGGTCATGTGAATTTAATTCGAGCTTCTCTGGGACTATTAGTGTGGTGAAGAGAAATGAAGAAAGAAAGGGAAAAAAATAGAATTTGTGTTCAATAAGCTTCCTGGCAGCATCTTATTTTCTCACAAACAGTTATGTAGAAAGAGTTCTCATTGGAATGAGGTCTCAATAACAAGAGGGTCCTGGAACACAGGTGAGATGCCACTTAGCATTTTAAATAATCATTAAAAAAAAAAGACCCCGACTGTGACCCTTCACAGCTGAATTATGAAAGCAAACACAAAGAAAAAAAACAAAAACATCATTTAGAGGCAATTGTCCTATCATTTATTTGCCCATTCTCTCTTATTTCTTCCTCTTTACTAAGTATGCTTTCATGACACCAAGGGCATTTTTCTTCATAGAAGTATCTTTCTATCATTCCAGGAATATCTTGCCCCACCTCCCTCTTGTAATACTGTTTATTAGAATACTTATTATAATACTTATATTATTAAATTCTAATACTAGGCTGTTTAAAATACTCAGAGTCAGAATCTTCTGCTTCTAACAACATGGACTGGGAAAAACATAGTATCACTATGTTTGAAACACATTTCCTGAAAAAGGGATCCTAGACATCTTTGGAGATCTATAGATTTTGTAATTGACAAAGGACCTTGAGGGCATTTTCTGTCATTTTGGCTGGAGGGTCCAGAATTTCAATTTTAAGATACTGTTTCATAAGCACTATTCTAAGTGGGGAATTCTGTCACAGGTGGAGCCTTGTCCCCGAGAAACAAAACATCTGTTTCCATACAAATGTCACCCATAATAAAGAAGGATAGAAAAGCCATGTGACATAGAAATTGGACTGTTTCCATATAAAATCTGCTTTTCAGTTTTTTCGGTATATAAACAACAGCTCATTACTCTCAAAAATTCCAGTATATTCAATGGAGAAGACTATTCTTTAACACTACTAGGATCCAGAAAAAGGGAAAAGAAACGTTGGCAGATTTTTGTGAGTAGCAGGCCCCTGAATTCCTAAACAAACTTCAAGTGCCACTTCCTGGTTCAGAGGCAAAAGAGCTTAGAAAAGGAAAAAAGGGGGGGGAGGGGAGAACTCATAAAAGTCCTCAGAGGGCATACTGGTCATCAAACAGCTTTGAGCAAACTGCATTTGCAAATGAATCTCAAAACATGTGGATTCAATTTTCTCTGAAATGCCCAGAGGTTAAAAAATTAAAGGGGAAATGTTTGGCAGAATGAGCTGGGGGTTTGGCCAAGCCTACAAGTTTCTGAAAAGAAATGGATTGTTTTGCTGGAGTGAAAATATTACCTGGTACCCCATCTCAATCACTTCTATAACCTAATTAGCATGGGCCCCATTTCTCATTGTGCCTACAAAGCTGACAGAAGAACAGAACTTCTACAGAAAATGGGAACTTTATTCCCCAAATGGTTCACTGTGCATGGAGATCCATAGTTTCAAGGATAATGTTGGCCTGGAAGCAGAGAAACTAACAGCTAAAAAGTTATTTCGCTTATACTTATTTCATTCCAACACCTTTTCTCCCCCAATCAAGTCATCAATTTCACTCCTATTTTTGCTTCCACAAAAAACCCAAAATGTATTTTTATTATGACTAAATAAACATGGAAAATGTGGGACTGCTTTAGAGCAAGTCACAACTGCTTTAAAAAGCTCATGAAAATGGGGGGGGGGGAACTACATCTGTAAAAAAGCAATGATTATCCTTAAAACAATGTGAGGCCAACAGCAGAAGTCCCATTACTAGATGATATGTATTCACTTTAAGTGGCTGTTTCTGGTCTCTGAGGTAGCAAAATAGTCACATGGTGCCATTGTTGCTATGGCAATAATCTGTAATTGTGCAGAAAATCCACAGAACTTGTGTACAACTCCTTGGTGGATTAGGCTGAAAGGAAATCAAACCTATGAAAGTTCTGAATTGATGTTGCTATGATGAAACTGCATCGGTCAAGTTGGTCTGATTTAGCCTACTCTGAATTGGCTGAATTCACCTTCCTCTATCGAGTACTAAAGTACATAGCCTTTACATGTGTGTACATAAACACACATGTCTGCACATGCACACATAATATCTAACAGGGTGAATATTTATCTAGCACTTACTCTGTTGTGCTAAGCACTTTGCAGCTATTATTTTATTTTAATAATAATGATAATAGCTAAGGTTTACATAGTGTGTACTATGTGCCAGACACTGTCTTAAGTGGTTTACAATTATTATCTCATTTCCTCCTTATAACAATCCTGGGAGATGGGTGTTATTATTAGCCTCATTTTACAGATGAGGAAACTGAGGCAAACAGACTTGCTCATGATCACATAGCTAGTATGAGTAATTTGAGCCCAGGATTTTCTAATGTTTAAAATATGTATATATGCATACATGTATGTACACATATACATGGATGTATTATATAAATGAATATATAAGGCCTAAAGATAAGAACTATGTGTACACACACATATATGTCCTATTTTATATTCACAACTGAGGAATATAAATATTAGTCAGCTTGAAGATTCTACCACTTGACCCTCAGAATTCTGAGCACATGTTTGGAATACTTGGGATGGGAATTGTTATATCTTCGGCAGATGACATTTATAAACCTTTAGCAGTCAGAGCACCAGCAACGATTCATGTTGTGCAAGTGAACCAACATTAAAAAAATCTAGGTATATATTACTAGACAATCCAAAAAATACCAGAAGAGGGGAGAGAACACACAACACACAAGGCCAACAACCTGTGTTGCTAGTAGTGTGTTTCCTGCAGTAGCCTGGCAACAGTGTATACACACAAGCACAACACACCCATCCAAAAAGAGGCCAAAGTTGGCCTTCCTCAGAGCTGACTAACTCAAAACATACCATAAAACTACTTGGTAGTGGCAGATAGGTGGCTTCCCAAGCCCCCAGCCCCCCCCCCCCACACACACACACTCTAAGTGTCTTGGGACCCTATGGAGACCTATATATGTGAGCCAAAAGCCAACAGACAAAGTGGTTGGGGGGATGACAATGGAGAAGAGTGGGATCATCTGATGGAGGAGGGGTCAAAGGGAGGGGGTGGACAAGCTGCTTTCATCAATTCCAGGCTGCCTTGAGAATCCCATGGGAATGTGGCTTATGAACAGATCCCATGAGAACATCTGGAATTAAGATGCTCTTGCCCGGCTCTTAACCCAAACTCATTAATGCAAATGCTTTATTTGTTCTACTTTATTTATTTTTTAGGGGGAAGTCTTCAAATACCACACATTTGGTTTGCCTTCCTTTTGGTCTTTTCCTGGATCCAAGAAAGAAAAGGTGGGAAAAGTTGCATGTGGAGATGGAACTCTGGGATACTTTGAAAACAGTTGAAAAAATGGAAGCCACAGTGAAATCATCTCAGTGTGATCGACTATAAAGTAGGTCTGCTGAAGAAAAATGGAACTAGATAGAGGACCCAATAGACTAGTACCCCCATTTTGAGATGTTCTTTCCTGTCCTACCCCTCTCTTTGCTCTCAGGTCATTATTTATGATTTGAATTTTTATTTCATAGCAAATGATCAGAATGAAGAAGGGAGTGAACAAAAAGACTCCAAGGCAGGTCTCCTATTTGCTAATCATGCCTTTTCCTGCTTGTATTTGACCGAACCTAAACTGAAATTGAGTGACAAAGAGGGATAAAAAAATAAAACATTCCAGACTTATCTAGATACACAATTGCACACTGACTCATGATCTATAAACACAAAAATCTTAAATCTCTCAGTTTTTTCCTTGATGAGAAGCATTGCAAATAGGAATATTTTATATGGTAAAAATCTTATCTTGGTGGGAATCAAAGATGGAAGTGATTATCAAAGTCTACCAGTGAACAATTACCTGTAACACAATCATTAATCAACTGTGCATCAGGCACTGTTTTAGGTTGTGTGTATATATGCATATGTACAAATACAAACATATTTTCTTTTTTTTAGGTTTTTTTTTTTTTGCAAGGCAAATGGGGTTAAGTGGCTTGCCCAAGGCTGCACAGCTAGGTAATTAAGTGTCTGAGACCAGATTTGAACCCAGGTACTCCTGACTCCAGGGCCGGTGCTTTATTCACTATGCCACCTAGCTGCCCCCCCATATTTTCATATATATGTGCATATATATGTATATATATATATATATATATATATATGACAGAGATAGAGAGAGGAAAGACAGGTTCTGCCATCAGAAAGAATGTTACTAGAGAATAAAACATGTATATGTATAGTAAATAAAAAATATAGGCATAATAAAAGCCAGATAATAGGAGTGGTGAAGGTAAAGCATTTGCTTCTTGGAAGATCAAGAAAGGTATGATATAAAAGGTGGCATCTGAACCGAGGTATGAAGGTATATAGGGATTTCTCAGCTGTAGAGATGAGGAAAGAATACTTTCCTGAAATAAGAATCATCCTATATAAGAACATAGCTATGAGAGATGAAATGTCCTGTATGAGGGACCACTTAGGAGGTCAGCTTTATTGGAACTGAGAAGTGTGGAAATGGAGAAAGGAATTAAACTTGAAGTTCAGTTTTGTGAAGGGTTTTAAATGCTAAGCAGGAGAGCTTCTTTGTTAGATCCAAAAGTGAACTACCAGAGTTGTGAATTCTGCTTTTGGATTTGTATCACATTGACTACTCTGTGGAGGACAGATCAGATTGGAGGCAGGGAGACCATTTAGGAAGCTGTCACAGAAGTCCAGTTTTTTTGAATTGCTGAGAACTTGAACCAGATGCTCATGAGAGTGGAGAGAAGTAGATGGATGGGAAAAATAGGGTGATAAGAGAATCAACAGGATTTGACAACTTACAGAATGGGAGGGTGTAGTGGTGAGGATGACAATGAAGTAGCAAATCAGAGTAAAGGGAATGATGGTGATACCCTCAAAAGAAATAGTAAGGGCTTCACAAATGCTTGTTGACTCAATAGTTGAAAGAAGGAAGAAGTTTAGAAAGAAAACTGTTTTGTTTTGAATATTTGAGATGCCTATGACTTTGTCATATGGAATTGCCCAATATGCTGCTGATGTTGCAAAACTGGAACTCAGGAGACAGATTAGGGTTAGAGATATAGATCTTAGAGTCATCTGAATAGAGCTGACAGTTGAAACATTGAGAGACTGAAAGAGTGAGAAAGAGAAGAAAAGAGTGCTTAGTTTGGAGTTTTGAGGTATACTCATGTTTATGATTATCCATCAAAGGAGACTCAGAAGTTGTTAGATAAGGAGAAAGAACAGAGTCTTATATGCAAACACATACATATTTATGTATGTATGTGAATATTTGCATATGTGTATCTATGTTTTTCAGTGGTTTCCCCTAACTGGAAGAGAAGACTAATCTTAAGCCACAAGAGATCACTAAACCATTCTGAAATGTTCTAAACCATAGTCTACTGACAGTAGTAGCTAATTGCCTGGCTGGCCATTCCATAGTATCTTTCTAAGCTTCATCTGTGACTTTACCTATTGGAAATTCTACTTTCCCCTGGAAAACTTTAGTGTTTGACATTTTTGCTCATTATATATCTGAAACTCTTTAATGTCAATTTTCCTCTGAACACTGGGGAGCAAATCCAAGATGACTGGGAGTCACCCAGGGAGCAGAGAGTGTCCAGGAAGAGAGGAGGTGATCAATGATGTCAAATGCTACAGAGAGGTGACAAAGTAGAAGAACTTAGAAAACCTCATCAGGTGTGGCAATTAAGTGACCATGAGTAACTTTGGAGAAAGCAGCTTCATTTGAATATTGAATTCAGAAGCCAAGTTGCCAAGGATTGAGAAATCAGTGAGGGGAAAAGTGGTAGTAATGAGTAAAGATGGTTTTTATAAGAGCACAAATAGAATAGATGATGCATAGATTGACAGACAAAAATATTAACAGACAGACAGAAAACTATGGACAGATATACAGACAAATAGATAGATAGATAGATAGATAGATAGATAGATAGATAGATAGATGGTTGGTTGGAAGAATAAATGGACGGAAAGATAAATGGATGGATAGATAGACACAGTCTAGAAATGCTTTATTAATATCTTCTGCTTGTGATTTTTCAAGAAATAGCATGTTTCAAGCTTGACACTGGCATTAGTAATGGAGCAGATTGCCTGCTAGTCAAAACTCCTCCTTAATGTCCACTTCTCAGCATGTCTGATTGAGGGTTGAAGTTGACCGATCAGCAAACTACTCAATTATAAGCCCATCTTCTCCCTGTGGTGCCACTAATTAAAACAGGAGTTGTCTTGCAGTTTCTGTACACCACAGTGTTCTGCCTTCCAAAAGTCAAATTAGTCACAACAATTAGCCATTGTCAGTTTAACTGACTACCTTCTTTCTTTTCCCTCCTGTGACCATGATTTCACCTATGGGAAGACTCCTCCAATGATTTTTTCCCTCCCACCTTCCATTTATTGTTTCTCAGATGGTTATGACTCTTTCTACCTATGTGATTTTTTAAACAAGTAATTTAATGTCTCTAGGGCTCAGTTTCCTCAACTGTAAAATGAAGGGTTGGGAAAGGCTTTTTGATGTCTCTTTCAGTTCTTACTCTAATATCCTAAGTCACTTCATCTCCTTGAGATCCAATTTTGTAATTCATAAAATGAGGAGATTAGACTCAATTTCCCCTTCCAGTTTTAAATCTGTGATCCAATCTTCCTTGTATCCTTAGCTGTGAGAAAGGAGCCTAGGGAATGGAAGTGTAAGAACCTAACGTGAAGATGTTTGGAAAGCTGACTGCTCTGGAATGCCCTGACCTTTTGTTCCACTAAAACACCATATTTCTGAAAGCACGTCATGAGGGGCTATTCATATATGCAATTCCTTTTCAAGAGAATTAGAAATTAAAAAAAAATCAGTAGCTTTCCATTGTAGGAAACCTTCTCTGAAGAAGACTGGGACTCACTAAACACAATGGGGATGCTTTGATCATTTCAATTGTCAATACGTTTTTGTTCAATAGTACATCTCATATATGGAGAGTAAAAATTAAAACTGGGAGAAACATGATGGCCAGAAGAGGACTAGGGCATGCAGCTCAGCCATAACAAACTTCCTGTGGAAACATAGTCCCCAAACTCTGTGGAGCAGAGTTGAGGGCTCTGTTCATTTTAAGGAACAATTTTCTAGGCTTGCATTTTGAATGATTAGACAGGGGCTTTTGATCACTGTTCACCACCTAGTTCAAATATTCATTAGTAATGAAGTCAATTCCTAGGTCAGGAAAATAAGGTCTTTTCTGTCAGTATTATCCCCCAGAGATTACCAATTAGCTTCCAGAAGAATTATGTTTCTATTGCTTGATTCACTAGGGAAAAAAATGTCCCTTTATGACCCCAACCCCAATTCTAACTAAATCAAAAATACCATAGGTAACCTTAACTAAGGGCAACTAGGTGATCCAGTGAATAGAACACTGGCCTTGGAGTCAGGGAGCTGGGAGTGTGAATCCAACCTCAGACACTTTACTAGCTGTGTGACCTTGGGAAAGTCACTTGACTCTGACTACTTCACATATAAAATCATTTCTAGTTGTCCTGGTCCATATCTGATCACTGAACTCACATGGCTCTGAAGGAGAAAGTGAGATTGGTTACTTAGTACAGCACCCCCTCACCCAAATTCAATTCATGTGCTTGTCATGGCATCACCTCCCTGATGTTATAGTCTTCTTTGAGAATGAAGGACAAGCATCAGGTAGTCTTATCAATTTTTAAAATTTTTAAATGAGTTTTTATTGAGATCTTTTGGGGGATTTTTTACATCATAGTTTACCCTAGTATCCCTCCTAATCCTGTCTTTTAATTTAAAAAAGTTTGATGATCTATATTTTAAGTTTCTCCACTGACATGGTTTTTAACTTTATTTTCAAAGATTTAAGGTTCCACAGGACCTTTAGAAGTCATTGAGTACAATTCTCTCTTTTATATAGATAAAGAAACAGAGGTCAGAAGGGATAAGTGACTTGCCTAAGGTCCTACAGACAGGTGTTTTCTGAGGTATGACTTAGATCTAGGTTTTCCTGACTCCAGTTCCAATGTTCTATCCATTTGCCACACTGATCATTTCAGATCTGACCATAAAAATGATTTGGCCCCTTTGAAACATTTAAAGAAATTCCTTTCATTCTGAAAGGGGAAGACTGAAGGTCAATTGGGTTCAGTGACAACTAGAGGTGCTCCAGCAAGGCAGTGTTAGATCCAAAAATAGAATCCCTTAGGATTTTCTCCAGGCTCTTGGGAATCTCAATATCCTTGTAAGACAACATCAACTCTGAAACATGTCAACCCTGGGACTCTTCCTTCCTAATTGGAGAGGGTAAAAGTAACTGGGAGCTCCTCCCAGAACCCATTTAAGGAGGATGGACAGGGCAGCTATCTCATCATTTCACATCTAGCCTCTCTCCTCTAGACTTTCATTGTGCCTATATCAGGTAACCTTTTATACAATCTTTTGGCTTCCTTCTATATGTTGTGTTCCCCCATTAGATTGTGAACTACTTGAGGCAGGGTTTGTCTTTTGCCAGGTAGCAGAGTAGATAGAGAGCCAAAATAGAATCAGTAAGACCTAGACACTCTGGTCTCAGACACTCACTCACTGTATAACCCTGGGAAAGTCACTTAACCTCTGTTTGCCTCAGTTTCCTCATCTGTAAAATGAGGATCATAATCATAATAATTATGGCTATTGTGAGGACCAAATGAGATAATAATTGTAAAAATAATGCTTGGCACATATTAAAAACTATAAATGCTAGTTGCTATTTATTACTGCTATCATTATCATCATCATTATTATTATCTTTCTTTGTATCCTCAGCACTTAGTATAATGACCAACATATTAGTCAGCGCTTATAAATATTTATTGACTGACTAACTTAGCTTATTCATATGACCAGTCACTGACCCACTCTGGCTTTAGGGTCCTCATCTATAAATCCAAGCTTGGGCTAATTCCCCTTTCAGATCTGACTCTATGATCCTTTAATCTTACAATAAGTGGGGGGGGGGGAGATGGGGCTGGGACTATCAAATCAGATCTAACATGGTCAGGTCCCTAGGGACATACTCAAAGGGAAGAAGCACCTTCATTATGCTTGTAACTACCCTGATTCTTGATTGTCCTGACTTAGTATAAGTAGGATTTGGCCATGGATTCAGCTCCCACTTTGCTGTAATTGATTGGGCTGGTCAGAATAGAGGCTTCTCTCATTTCTCAACTTTGCCAGACCCTGCTTGTATCTAACTCCAAACTGGAAGTTCTGCTTGGGTGATAAAAAGAGACAAAAGTGAGACATCCCAGTCTATCCAGTTAAACCACCAAAGTTAGATCAGGGTTCTATAAATTACACAAAATCATGAGGCTCCTACTTTCCTCCATTATTTGGCAGAATTCATTAGGAATAAGCATATTTATAATTAAGCTGTCAATTCCAAGGGCTCAAAAGGGAAGAGATCATTGTCCACCAATGGACAATTTCCTGCAGTACAGAACCCCTCTGCCAATCCTTGCTCCAAAAAAAAAAAAAAACCTACCCTGGGATAATGAGGGTGTTGGAAGGCAGAATGGAGGTGGACGGTAAGGCAGTGGGTGGGTGGGGAGCAGGAAATAACATATGCTTGTTCTTTTACAGTCTCAGGTTCCTTGCTGTCATAAACAATAAATCCACTCACAAATGTTAAGAGCAATTAAATAAAATAAAGAGAATACAAATGTGTGTGTGTGTGGGGGGGAGAACTATTGTAATTGGATATTCTCGATCCTGAGACCCAGTCATAATGTTTTTATAATACTGTATATAAGAGAAGGTTCTATTCAATAGCCTAACAAGGATTAAGTAATTGAACAACATTATTTCAAAATATTCTGTGGGTAGGATCTAATGTCCCAGCATCCCAAATACACACAGTTCCAACTATGGGAATGTGGAGTGCAGGGACAATGAGCTCCAGCCCACAGAACATCTGGCTTCAACCAGTGTTTTCAATGTCTTGCTTTTTTTTATATATGCAATAACTCTTCTATATTTGGAGGCCAAGATTTCACATTTAATGCACATACCATTTTGGATGGTTACTATAGCCTATAGCTATATATGACCCATTGCAATTCTGTAGTATGTAAATGGTCTTATTCTCACTTCATTCATTTACTTATGTATTTATTATGCTCCTACTGCGTAGATAATATTTCATAAAGGGTTTTGTGAATATAATGGAAGTAGAGTGGAAAAGGAACTGAATAGGGAATCAAAATAATTGGCTTTAAATCCCAGTTCTATCACTTAAATATATGTGCAACTTTGGACTTTTTTTCATTTCATTAGTCTCCAATTTCTTAACTGTAGCATGGGGACACTGGAATAGATTGGTTCAATGGTTCTTTTTAAGCTCTAAATATTTTTTTGTTTTTGTTCAGTTGTTCAGTCATGTTCAACTTTTTATGACCCTATGAATCATAGCACTCCAAACTCTTCTATTCTCTACCATCTTCTAAAGTTTGTCCAAGCTCATGTTTGGCTTCCATGACACTATCTACCCATTTCACGCTCTGCCATTCCCTATTCCCTTTGCCTTCAATATTTCTCAGCATCAAGGTCTTTTCCAAATAGTCCTGTCTTCTCATTATGTGGCCAAAGTATTTATATTTCAGCTTCAGTATTTTGATCTTCCAGTGAATATCCTGAAATTATTTTCTTTAGCTATTGACTGATCTGACCTCCTTGCTGTCCAAGAGACTCTCAAAATCTCTTGTACCACAATTAGAAAATGTTGGTTCTATAGCACTCTGCTTTCCTAATAGTCCAAGTCTCACAGTCATAGATTACTGCTGGGAAAAAACTATAGTTTTGATTCTATGGACCTTTGTCAGCAAGGTGATGACTCTGTTTTTTAGTATGTGACCCAGATTTGCCATAGGTTTCCTTCCAAGGAGCAAGTGTCTTTTAATTTCATGATTGTAGTTGCCTTCTGTGGTGATCTTTGAGTCCAAGAAACTGTTTCCCTTTCCTTTCCTTCTAGTTGCCAGGAAGTGATAGGACCAAATGCCAAGATTTTAATTTTTTTTAATGTTAAACTTCAATCAAGCTTTCATACTTTCCTCTTTCATCCTCATAAAGAGGGTTCTTAATTTTCACTTTCTGCGATGAGAATTGGTATTGTCTGCTTATCCGAGATTTTTGATATCTCTCTTTCTCTGTCTTTTCCTCTTTCCATATCTACCATGTATCTCTCACCTGTAATGGGGTACTCACCAGTGGTTAACAGTAGAGGAATCATACTCAGAATGGAGGATCAAGCTGATATCATTAGAGAGATACACTGACTATTCAAGATTATCCCTAGAACCCTGAGGGGGAGATTCAGCCATCTAGGCTCTAAAATAGTAAGTCTAGAGTATATGCTCTGTGTAGCTCATCTATATAATACTATAACCCTAAGATTAGAGAAGTAATATGGTATAATGGACACAGAATTCCCCATGGAGCTAGAAAGTTGTAGTTCAATTGTTCACTTATATCTGACTCTACATGACTCCCTGGACAAAGTCCTTGAGGTTTTCTTGGAAAAGATACTGAAATAGTTTGCCATTTCCTTCTTTAATATGACTTCATTTTATAAAGGAAGAATTAAACCAAATAGGACTGAAGTGATTTGCACAGATCATACAACTAGCAAATGTCTCAAGCTTAGATTTGAACTCAGATATTCTATCCACTGTATACTTAGCTTACAAGGAGTCAGAAAGCCTTGGTCTCAAATCCTCTCTATAATGTATACTAGCTGTGTAATTGTGTTCAAGTTATTTAGCCTTCCAGTGTCCCAAGAAATTCTCAAAAAGCTTAAGTTGTAGATTTAGTACTAAGCAGTGCCCTTTACTAAGAAAATCACAAATTCAGTTCAAATCCAAATTCAGTCCTATCAGAGAATAGGAGTTCTATGAATCAGAAGACACTCAAAATCAATTTGGACTGGGGAAGTATTTGTATATAAAACAGCTTTCTAGGTTAGAGAGTCATTATTGGCCATGGATCTTCCCCATAGAGACCAGTAAGCTTCTCCCTATTCTATGACCAGGAGCTAAACACCTAATAACATTCAAACCATATTGGATCTTCATGGTAATAATCACAAAAGGCAAAGAGGAGATAGAGAATAGATGGTTTCATTTTTTTTCATCTCTCTTGGAAAAAAAATCTCAATGTGAATCCTAACAACAATAGGATCAATAAGGTCACCTTCATCTGCCATGATGAGAGGTAGCAGAGTACCAAGAGAAACTGACTGGACTTAGGGTTGAAGTCTTAGGTTTAAAGCCAAGCCATGTTTAGACAAGACCAGTTCTGTGATTGTAGGCAAATCATTTTTCTACTCTGAGATTCAGTTTCCTTATTTACAAAGTAGGGATTACAATACCTGAATTGTTGATTTCACAGAGTTGTAATTACAATAAACTGCTTTGTAGAGTGCTACAAGAATGTGTAGAATTATAAATAACATCAAAGATTAAAATGGGATAAGGCTGGAAGTAAAAAATGATGGAATATTTTTAAAAGAAATAATATTGAATAAAAGGATTAAATCAACTGTTGCAAAAAAAATGAAGAAAAGCCCTGCAGACAATGTGCACAATGACTATAACAATGCAAATTAGAAAGACAACAGCCACAAAACAATTGAAAATAAATGTTGCAAAATTATAAAGAACAAGTTTGACTTCAAAGAAGATATATTATTGTTTCTTGATTTCTCAAAGAATCATTAGCTTTTTCTTGAATATAATTTTTAAGCAATTATTTTCTTCAGTGATCTTTTGTACCTTCTTTTCCATTGGATCAATTTTACTTTTTAAGATTTTTCTTCATGTTTTTTTTTTCATTCGGTCAATTCTCTTTTTAAGGTATTATTTTCTTTAATATTTTTTGTGTCTCCTTCATCAAGCTATTGACCTTTACTTATTTCATGATTTATTTGCATCACTCTTATTTTTTTCCTAATTTTTCCTCTACCTTTCTGATTTTTAGAATCCTTTTTGAGTGCCTTCATGGCATGAGATCAATTCACATGTTTCTTTGAGGCTTTGGATTAGCAATTTTGACTTTATTGTCCTTATCAGAGTTGTATCTTGATCATCCCTTCCACCAAAGTAACTTTCTATGGTTAGGTTCTTTGTTGTTGTTGTTGTTTCTTCCAGTCTATTTCTTAACTTTTAAGTTTGAATATTAAAGTTGAGTTTATCTCTCAGGATGTAAGGACCACTGTCCTAAGTTACAGATTTTTTTGTGTGTGTGCACAACAGATGGTACAATTTAAGGAAAGTTGTATTTACAACTTACTTTGCCTGTGCTCTTGTCTGTACGAGACCACAAACACTTTTTCCCCCTGGAATTGTGACCAGGGTCCCCTTTTCCCTGTAGTCATAAACTCCAGTATACTAGTATTCCACCTAGCCATTGGACTGTGATTCAAATCTGAATATAGGTAATGAAACAGAGTCTAGCACCCAATACCAGAAAAGGGATCTCTATAATTTCCTTCTGATGAGTTGTCTAACCTCCTTATCATTCAGTTACCCCAAGCCTGTTGTGCGCTTACTGGACATGGTTTGTGCTGGTGCAGCTTGTGTTAGAGCTCCACTCTCTCCCCAGTGTGACAGGCTTTTTCTTCCAACCTTGGGCTGGAAAATGATTTAACCCCATCTTTTGTGGGACCTGCTGCTTCAGACTTTATTTTGAGGCATTATTTAAAGTTGTTTGGAGAGGAATTTGGAGAATTCAGGTTTGTCCCTGTCTTTTCTCAGCCATTTTGGCTCCATCCCCAAGGAAGACAAGTGAGAAGTCACTTCCCATAATTTCTTTGTGGAGGGGAAGGTTCATGTGTGTGTGTGAAGTAAGTCACATATTTTCAGGGATTTTTCAATTTATTGACTGGTTTTGCTGACTTTTTTCCTCATTCTTCCTTACCTCCCTCTTCCCCTTTAAAGCAAACTCTTTGTCCAGGAGAAGGAAGGAGAGATATACAGAAGGAAATTTAGGTGATATAAAAAATGAAAGATATCATGTTTAAAAGAAGACAGAATCTTTAAGTTATAATAACTTGATGAGCATAACTTCAATTATTAGAGAAATTTTAGAATGTATTATTAAGGGATGGTTTGTGAGCATTTACAATAGGAAGAAGTGATCCTTAGAGCCAGTGTGGATTCAGAAAGATGAGCACATAGCAATGAATTCTATTTCCATTTTTTTACACATAGCTATATTGGTAGATTGGAGGGATGTTACACATGCTTGAAATTCAAATTTGAAATTCTACAAAACATATGACAAAGTCTTCTTCTCTTCATATGGGCAAGTTGGTAATATGTGGATTAAATAATTTTTTTTAGAACTGGAGATGTAGATTATGAAATATAGGTACATGAATTTGGAGCTGGTTGAAGGACCTGGTCCAAAGATGAAACCATCATAGTCAGCTTTGTGATATATTTTTATCAATGACATGAATAAAAATATAGATAGCATGGTGATTAAATTAAAGATATAGATGGCATGGGATAGCTAACATGTTACATGGTAGAGAGTAGGTCCAAAATAATTATAACAAACATAAGTGTATATATTTTAAAAATCACATAGAATGAGAGAATTGTGGCTAAATAACAATTCAAATTAAAAAATTAGGAAATTTTTGTAAATTGAAGGTTCATTTGAGTCAAAAGCATGCAGCCAATAATAAAAGGAAGCATTTATATAGTCCTTTATAAAAATGATTTCAATTCTTGCAACAACTCTGGGAGATAGATCCTATTATCCCTATTTTATAGATAAGAAAATTGAGGTAGACTTCAGTTAAGTAGCTTGCCTAGAATCATATAGTTACTGAGTATCTGAGACTAGACTTAAACTTAGGAATCCCTGGCTCCATGTCTAATACTCTTTTCACTACTCAGTGCTACTTAGCTATCTCAAAAAAAATTAATGAAATTTTGAGATGTATTAAATATGCTTGATCAATATAAGGAAAAAATTCCTAATACTTGTAACTGTCTTGAAATGGACAGGAGGGAATGAATTTCTTATCACTTGAGAAAATAATAATGTTTTGTCCTTCATTTTCAAAGAAGACAACAACATGAGGGAGGTGATGTCATGACAAGCACATGAATTGGATTTGAGTGAGGGGGTGCTGTGCTAAGTCACCAGCCTCACTTTCTCCTCCAGAGCCATCTGGGTCCAGTGGCCAGATATGAATCAGGATGACTGGAGACAGTCCTGGATGCGGGCAATCAGGGTTGAGACTTGCCCAAGGTTACACAACTAGCAAGTGTCAAGTGTCTGAGGCTGGATTCGATCTCCTTTCCTCCTGAATCCAAGGTCAGTGCTCTATCCATTGTGCTACCTGACTGTCATTATTTGAGGTAATAAAACAGATAATGAATGCCTATTTTTATAGTAGAGAGGATTAGTATTCAAGTAGTAGTAGTAATAATAATAATAATAATAATAACTGAAATTTTTATAGTACTTTAAGGATTGCAAAGTGCTCCATAAATATTACTTCATATGACTCAAAACAAATCAGGGAAGTAGGTACTCATCTAAATTCTACAGATAAGAAAACTGAGTCAGACAGACATAGATTAAATGACTTATCTATGGCCACATATTTAATTAGTGTCTGAGACTGGGTTTGAAATCAGGGCTTCATAAGTATATGTCTACCACCCTATTCACTGTGCCTCATAGCTATCCAGACAAACCTAGAAGTTCTCTGATATCTTCTCCTTGAGATTGACTTTATGTGATTCCATTTCTATATAAAATCTAGAAAATTATTACCAGGAGCACATATCTAGTCCTTGCACAAAAGGTATTTTATCATTGTCAATAACAATAAAGTTGTATTTCAGTTTATGGAATAAAGATTTTTAAAAAGTTTTGGTCATTTGTATCCTATTTTCCTATTGATTTAAATTATAATCCTAGAGGCACTTTGTTTCTAATTGCTCTAACACTTCAACTTAAATTTTCTTTCATTGTATCTTCCTTTTTACCTCCTTCTTCCTACCACAAAGAAGCTATATACAAATATAAATATGCACCAGAAAAGTTTACTAGCTTTTTAAGGAATCCTTTAAAATGGAGAATCTTCTTGCAATTTGACTATATTACTTGGCTGATTTAAAAGAAATAGTTTTTTATATATCTGTTTATAATACTTTTTATTTAGATGGAGTCAGTCAGCTTGTTAATTCTCCCCTCCCAAGACATAGGATCTAATAATATTATCTAATATTTTTCTAATGTTTTACATACAAATATCTCACATGATCCTCATGGCAACTTTGTGAGACAAGTACTATTGTTTCCTCTGTTACAAATGAAGAAATTAAAGTATAGAGAGGATAAGTGACTTGCCCAAGATCACATAGCTTGTAAGTAAGCTAGTATTTGAGGTAGGATTCATACTTAAGTTTTCCTGACTCCAAATCTGGCATTCTATTCACTCTGTCACCTAGCTGCAATGATGTTTTCTCATGATATATGATTCATGTGAAGCATTCAGTACTATATTCATCCATCTATCCATCCATCCATTTATTCATTCACTAATTCGTTCATTCAATGAGTAGTACCTATCTAACCTGTCAGGAAAGTGTAGTAAGTGCTACGCATACAAAGGGAAAAAACCCCAACAGAGTTCCTGACCTCAAAGAACTTACATTCTATTGGTTATGATACTTATCGTTGATAACTGAGTTTTTCCCCCCTCCTGATAGTGAGTTTAGATTTTCATTGATTCAGTTACACTCTTGATCATGCTCCATTGTGACCACAGACTGCTTTGTAAAAAGTTTGACCAAGGTCAGGGGTGTGGTCTGTCCAGAGAACAGCTTGGAACTGCCTGTCTGACAAAGAGATTGAACTGATGCCCTTATCCTCATGAATACTGAGATTCTGGGGGTAGACCTATTGGAAGCAGGGTCATCTCCTGCCCATGCTAAGGAGCAATGGGAACATTGTGTCACTGATGTGAGCTCAGCACCTAGGTTTCCACAGTTATAGCTTTGTTTATTACAAACATTAAAGATGAAGAAAAATGCTGTAATCCTATAGGACGGGAAAATGACATCATGCTTGAAACCACAAATCCAAAAAAGCATAGGAGCCTGTAAGATAATTAAGAGGGAGAAAAAACAATGAAGCAGTTTCTTAGTCATTTTTTTTTCAGTCCCTCCCTTGGCTCAGTTTGAGGCCAAAGCTGTGACAAGTGCACTAAATCTGATAACAAACACACACACTTCTGAAGTCATTGTTAGCTTTCTAAAAAAAATCGAGTTCATTTCCTGTTTCCAGTAAAATTGAATTTAAGAATGCAAGTCTACCAAATTGGACCCAGGAAGCATGAGTCGTTTTTCCCAGGAAAAATCCCATCCTTCCTTTGCCTTCCTCATGCTTGTATTCTTCAAAAGTAGAAATAACCAACAAAATAAATTGTTCTCATGGATCTGATTCTGATCAATCAACCAACAAAGAAAATAATTTGTTAAACTTTTAACAAGGGGGGCAGCTAGGTGGGACAGTGGAGTCTGGCCCTGGAGTCAGGAGTACCTGAGTTCAAAACTGACCTCAGACACTTAATAATTACCTAGCTGTGTGGCCTTGGGCAAGCCACTTAACCTCATTGCCTTGCAAAAAAAAAAAAACACCTTAAAAAAACTTGTAAACAAGGGAAGATTTGAAGGCAGGAACTACTCTATGTTATAATAAGTGATAGAGAAGAACAGGAAAGCCTGCCCTAGTAAAAAGCATACCCTAAGTTTTGTGAGAAACTTAGTTTTGTGAGGAACCATCAAAGGTTCAGGAAAAGTTAGGGTACCTTCTTTGGCATAATACTGAATAGGTAAATAAGCTAAGAGAAAAGAGAAGATGTCAGGAAGGAAATTCTTAGGACCTAAGGGAAAATAAAATGAAGAAAATAAAGGAGGAGTTACTTAAAAGACCAATATGAATGAACTGGACTTTCCCTGACTTAGATTTTGGTAAAGAAGTTATAAATAGGAGCATATTGAGGAAGGATTAAAAAACACAGAATGGTTGTGTAAGAAAAGTATTAGAATTATTGCCTCAAAATGACATGAAGACAAGGAAGTTTAGGAATATTAGAAAGGGTTTTTAAACTGTTGGAAACAAGACGAGGGAGAAGATCAGGATAAATCTGTTGCTTAGGGTGGTGGGATGATGAAATAAAGGCAGAACTATTCAGTTCATATTTACTGTCTATTTTTATGCCAAGGGGGAAAAAACTCTTTGGATTGAAAAATAAAGAAAAAAATTGACTAGCCAGGAATTGAAATCCAAAATTAATGAAGAGGGTATAAGAATGTTACTTTCCAGGAACTCAAAATCATTAAGCCTGGATGGGTTATCCATCAAGATATTGGAATTGGAAAGTATGATGCTTGAGCTGCTTATGATAATATGAAATACTATGGAGAAAGAATATGGGTGCTTCAAGTCTAAAACAGGGAAGTGAATTAAGATTGAAAACTGATAAACTCAATTTCAATTTTATATATTATCACATTGATGGTCATAAATATTTAGAAAGAATAAAAGCATTAATTAATAATCAGCATGTTTTTTTAAATTTCATTCACTAATCATTGACTCTTTTTTAAGAAAGATTTTATTTATTTTGAGTTTTACAATTTTTCACCTATTCTTGCTTCCCTCCCCCCACCCCCCACTGAAGGCATTCTGTTAGCCTTTACACTGGTACTATGTTAGATATACACCTCAGTTGAATGTAATGACAGAGAAATCATATCCAAAAGGAAGAAAAATAAAATATGAGATAGCAAATTTACATAACAATATAATGTTTTTTTTCTAATGGGAAGGGAATAATCTTTGGTCTTTGTTCAAAGTCCATAATTCTTCCTCTGGATACAGACAGTACTCTCCATTGCAGATAGCCTAGATTTGTTCCTGGTTGTTGCACTGATGGGATGAGCAAGTCCATCAGGGTTGATAATCATCCCCATGTTGCTGTTAGGGTGTACAATGTTTTTCTGGTTCTGCTCATCTTGCTCAGCATCAGTTCATGCAAATCCTTCCAGGCTTCCCTGAATTCCCATCCCTCCTAATAGAACAATAGTGTTCCATGACATACATATACCACAGTTTGTTAAGCTTTTCCCCAATTTTTGCCACCACAATCAGGGCTGCTATAAATATTTTAGTTCAAGTGATGTTTTTAACCTTTTTCATAATCTCTTCAGGGTTTAGGCCAAATTAGGCCCATCAACAATGTATTAGTGTCCCAGATTTCCCACATCCCTTCCCACATTGATCATTGTCCTTTCTGGTCATATTGGCCAGTCTGAGAAGTGTGAGGCGGTATCTTAGAGATGCTTTAATTTGCATTTCTCTAATAAGTAAAAATTTGGAACAATTTTTCATATCACTATGGATTACTTTGATTTCCTCAATTGTAAATTGCCTTTGCATGTCATTTGACCACTTGTCAATAAGGGCATGGCTTGATTTTTTGAAAATTTGACTCAGTTCTCTGTATATTTTGGAAATGTGTCCTTTGTCAGAAATACTAGTTACAAAAATTGCTTCCCAATTTACTACATTTCTTTTGACCTTGGTTACAATGTTTTTGTCTGTGCAAAAGCTCTTTAATTTAATGTAATCAAAATTATCTAGTTTGTTTTTAATGATGTTCTCTTCTCTTCCTGTGTCATAAACTGCTTGCCTTTCCATAGATCTGACAGGTAAACTACTCCTTGAGCTTCTAGTTTGCTTATAATATTTTTTATTATGTCTAAATCCTGTATCCATTTGGATCTTATCTTGGTATAGGGTGTGAGGTGTTGGTCTAATCTAAGTTTCTTCCATACTAACTTCCAGTTTTTATCAAAAAGAGAGAATTTTTATTCCAATAGCTGAACTCTTTCGGTTTATCAAACAGGAGATTACTATAATCATTTCCTGCTATTGCACCTAGTCTATTCCACTGGTCCACCACTCTATTTACCAGACAGTTTTGATGACTGATGTTTATAACATAATTTTAGATCAGGTAGGGCTAAGCCACCTTCCTTTGCACTTTTTTCATTGAATCCCTGCAAATTCTTGACTTTTTATTTCTCCATATAAAGTTACTTACAACTTTTTCTTACTAAAGTAATATTTTGGAATTTTGATTGGTAGGAGGTTAAACAGGTAGTTTAATTTTGGTAGAATTGTCATTTTTATTATATTAGCTCAACCTATCCATGAAAAGTTGATGTTTGCCCAGGTATTTAAATCTGATATTATTTGTGTGAGAAGAGTTTTGTAATTGTTTTCAAAAATTTTTTGAGTCTGCCTTGACAGGTAGACTCCCAGGTATTTTATTTTGTCTGAGGTTATTTTGAATGGGATTTCTCTTTCTAGCTCCTTCTGCTGTATCTTTCTAGTCATATTTAGAAATGTTGAGGATTTATGAAAGTTTATTTTATATTCTACAACTTCATTAATGTTGCTAATTACTTCTAGTAGATTTTTTAAATGACCTTTTGGGATTCTCTGGGTATACCATCATGTCATCTGCAAATAGTGAGAGATTTGTCTCCTCCTTCCCTATTCTAATTGCCTCAATTTATTTTTCTTCTCTTATTGTTGAGGCTAACATTTCTAATATGATATTGAATAGTAGTGGTGATAATGGGCATCCTTGTTTCACCACTGATCTTATTGGGAATGCCTCAAGCCTATCTCTGTTGCATAAAATGTTTGCGGATGGTTTCAGATAGATAGTGCTTATTATTCTAAGGAACAAATTATATATTCCTAAACCCTCTAGCATGTTTTTTAGGAATGGGTGCTTCATTTTGTAAAAAGCTTTTTCAACATCTATTGATATGATCATATGATTTCTGATAGGTATCACTGATAAAGTTAATTATACTAACAGTTTTCCTAATATTGAACCAATCTTGTATTCCTGGGATAAATCTTACTTTATTATAATGTATTATCCTAGTGATAACTTGTTGTAATCATTTTGATAAGATTTTATTTAATTTTTTGCATCTATATTCATCAGGGAGATAAGTCTATAATTTTATTTTTCTGTTTTAACTCTTCCTGGTTTAGGTATCGGTACCATATTGGTGTCATAGAAAGAGTTAGACAGACTTCTGTCTTCACCTATTTTTCCAAAGTTTTTATATGGAATTGGAACCAATTGTTCCTCAAATGTTTGATAGAATTCACTTGTGAATCCATCTGGCCCTGGAGATTTTTTCTTAGAGAGTTCAATAATGGTTTGTTGAATTTCTTTTTCTGAGATAAGGTTATTTACATTTTTAATTTCCTCTTCATTTAACCAGGGCAACATATTTTTTTTTGTAAATATTCATCCATTTCTAGTTTACATGTCAGATCTATGGAAAGGAAGCATGACGAAGGAAGAGTTGGAGAACATCACTAAAAACGAACTAGATGATTTCAATTACATTAAATTAAAAAGCTTTTGCACAGACAAAACCACTGTAACCAACAATAAAAGAAATATAGTAAAGTGGAAACAATCTTTACAACTAATGTTTCTGACAAAGGATTCATTTCTAAAATATACAGAGAACTGAGTCATATTTTAAAAAACCCGCTATTACCCTATTAACTTATGGTCAAAGAATATGCAAAGGCAGTTAACAGATGAGGAAACAAAGCAATCCATAGCCATATCAAAAATTACTCTAAATCATTACTTATTAGAGAAATGCAAATTTAAGATTCTCTGAGGTACCACCTCACACCTCTCAGACTGGACAATATGACCAGAAGGGATAATGATCATTGTTGGAAGGGTTGTGGGAAATCTGGGACACTATTACATTGTTGGTGGAGCTGTGAACTCATCCAACCTTTCTGGAGAGAAATTTGGAACTGTCCAAAGGGCAACAAAAATGTGCATATCCTTTTTTCCATCAATATCACTACTGGGTCTGTACCCTGAAGATGATGAAAAAGGGTAAAAACATCACTTGTACAAAAATATTTAAAGCAGCCCTGTTTGTGGTGGCAAAGAATTGGAAATCAAGTAAATGTCCTTCAATTGGGGAATGGCTTAGCAAACTGTGGTTTATGTATGCCATGGAACACTACTGTTCTATTAGAAACCAGGAGGGATGGGAATTCAGAGAAGCCTGGAGGGATTTGTATGAACTGATGCTAAGGGAGATAAACAGAAATAGAAAAACACTGTACACCCTAATAGCAACATGGGGGCGATGATAAATCTTGATGGATTTGTTCATTCCATCAGTGCAACAATTAGGGACAATTTGGGGCTCTCTGCAATGGAGAATACCATCTGTATCCAGAGAAACAACTGTGGAGCTTGAACAAAGACCAAGGACTGTTACATTTAATTTAGAAAAAAAAAACTGATATCTTATTGTCTGATCTTGCCATCTCCTTTAATTTATGTTTCTTGGTTAAGGATATGATTTCTCTTTCATCACATTCAATTTGGATCAATGTATACCATGGCAACAAATTGCCTTCTGTGGGGGGTGGGGAAAGGGAAGTAAGATTAGGTGAAAAATTGTAAAACTCAAAATAAATAAATTCTTATAATTTTTATTTTATTTTTTTTAATTTTCATTTTGTACAAATGTCTTTTTTACATTAATAAAATATTCTTGTTTAAGAGTAAACAAAATACCCCTTCCCCCCATGAATATTGACTTACTTGGGCAATAAAGTAAAGGGGAGAGAAAAAAAATTAAAATTAAAAAAATAATAGTAATAACTGTAGGTATGGCCAGGTGGCGCAATGGACAAAGCACCAGCCCTGGAACCATGAGCATCCGAGCCCACATCAGCCCCGTACACCCAACAATCACCCAGCCGTGTGACATGCAAACCACCCAATCCCCACTGCCCTGCAAAAACCAAAAAGAAGGGGGAAAAAAAAGACCCAAAATAAAATAAAATAGTAATCATAGTAGGGGTGGCTGGGTGGCGGAAAGAGCATTGGCCCTTGAACCAGGAGCACACGGGTCCAAATCTGGCCTCAGACACCCAAAGATCACCCTGCTCTGTGGCCCCAGGCAGGCCACCCAGCCCCATTTGCCCTGCACCCTCCCCCAAATAATAATAGTAAAAAATGTGCTTCAGTCTTTGTTCCAACACCAACAACTCTGTCATGGGTGGATCGCATTCTTTATGGTAAGTCCATCACAAATGTTGCTTCCATATGTTTCCAACGTTGGCATTGCTGATCGCAACTCCCTCCTTTCTTATTTCTTCACTACCATGTACTATATTTTCTCTCTCCCTTCACTCTGCCTCTGCTGTAGGGTCACTGAGTGGAGCAGCAGATAGATCCCTGGTCCTGGGGCCAAGAAGCCCTGAGCCCCCATACCACCCCTTAGGCCCAGAATCCACCTGGCCCTATGGTCCTGGACAGGCCTTCCAATCCCAGCCCCTTTCAAGAAGTAAAAAAGAAAATGTGTTATATCTGACCACTCTCCCCCCATGGTACATCCTCTCCTCCTTTATTCACATCCCCAGCCCTTCCCCCTGCTCCCCCCCCCTTCTTACTCCAGATGCCTATACCCCATTGAGTATATATGCTGTTTCCTCTCCTAGTCACCCCTGATGAGAGCAAGTGTTCCCCCATTCCCCTTTGCCTCCCCCCTTCCATATCATTGCAATAGCTCATTGTAATAAAAAAATCTTATTATATGAAATATCTTGGCCTATTCCCCCTCTCCTTTTTCTTTCTCCCATTCCATTTCCCTTTTTTCTATTGACTCCATTTTTACATCATATTTTATCTTTAAATTCAGCTTTCTCCTGTGCTTCAACTATAAAAGCTCCCTCTACCTGCTCTATTAACTGAGAAGGTTCATATGAGTTTTATCAGTGTCATTTTTCTATGCAGGAATACATGAAGTTCATTATCATTAAGTCCCTCATATTTTCCCCCTCTCCTCCAATCTCCATGCTTCACCTGAGTCCTGTATCTGAAGATCAAACCTTCTCTTCAGCTCTGGCCATTCCAAAAGGAACCTTTGAAATTTCCCTGGTTCATTAAAAGTCCATCTTTTTCCCTGGAAGAGGACATTCAGCCTTGCTGGGTAATTCATTCTTGGCTGCATTCTAAGCTCTTTTGCCTTCCGGTATATTATATTCCAAGCCCTACGAGCTTCCAATGTAGTTGCTGCTAAGTCCTGTGTGATCCTGACTGCAGCTCCATTATATTTGAACTGTGTCCTTCTGGCTGGTTGTAATATTTTCTCTTTGACTTGGGAGTTCTGGAACTTGGCTATAATATTCCTAGGGGTTGATTTTTTGGGATCTCTTTCTCGGGGTTGGGGGGGAATCGGTGGATTCTCTCCATTTCTATTTTGCCCTCTGCTTCTAGAATATCAGGGTAATTTTCCTGTAGTAATTCTTTGAAAATGATGTCAAGGCTCTTTTCTTGATCATGACTTTCAGGTATTCCAATAATTTTTAAATTATCTTTCCTAAGTCTGTTTTCCATATCAGTTGTTTTTTCATTGAGATATTGCACATTTTCTTCTAATTTTTCATTTTTGGGTTTTGAAGTATTGATTCCTGATTTCTGGTAAATTCATCAATCTCCCTGAATTCTATTCTTTGTCTGAAGGATTTGTTCTCCTCAGAGAGTTTTCTTATCTCTTTTTCCATCTGGCCAATTTTGCTTTTTAAGGCAGTCTTCTCCTTAACTTTTTGAACTGTTTTATCCATTGACCTAAGCTGGTTTTTAACATGCTATTTTCTTCAGCATTTTTTTGGATTTCCTTGACTAAGCTGCTGACTTCATTTTCATGTTTTTCCTGTATCTCTCTCCTTTCTTTTCCCAGTTTTTCTTCCAACTCCCTCATTTGATTTTCAAAGTCTTTTTTGAGCTCTGTCATAGCCTGAGCCCAATTTCTGTTTTTCTTGGAGTCGCTAGATGCAGGAGCTTGTGCTTCCTCATCTTCATACTGAGTATTTTAATCCTTCTTGGGCTCATTTGCAGAATATTTCTCAATGGTCTTCCTCTTATTTCTCTGCTTGCTCATTTTCCCAGCCTGGGCCTTGTTTTTCGGTGCTTCCTGAGCTTTTTGGACACTCCCACAAGGGTCTCAGTGTGTGAGAGTCTGTCCTCCCTCCTGGTCTGTGCATGATTAGAAGCGCCCCCCTCTCCCAAAGGGCTGAGGTGGGGGGGGGCTGCTGTTCTATGGGAGGCCTAGACTGGGATCAGGATCTGAATGTGGTCAGAGACCCAGAGTCCTGTTCCAGGGGCAGAGGACAGAGCTCTGCAGTTTCTCTTCACTCCCCTCCCTCAGCTCAATGGGCTCATGCCCTGGGAGCTCCTGCTTACGGGCTCCAGCCTGCTTCTGTTTCTGGATCTGGGCTGCGGAAAGACTAAGCTGCTGGATGTGTGCCCTGAGGGCTGGGCTCCACGTGCTCCCTCTGACAGAGGTCCCCCGCTGTTCCCCCACTTTGTGCCTGGTGCTCCCCCGGGGTGCCGCAAAGGAGACGCCCCGCTGCTGTGAGCCACGGCTCCCAGCACCCTGGGGCTGTCTCCGGAAGCCTGAAGTTCTTTCTCTGTTGGGCCACCGCTCTGGTGGGCCACCCCTCCTACCCCGGGGAGCAGAGCATTTCTGCTCTTTTCCAGGTTACCTTGAGTAGGAGAACTGCCTCAATGGGTCCCTTTGTGAGTTCTGTCTCTTGAAAATTTAGTTAGAGTCCTTAGTTTCAAGTTTTATCACAGAGCACCTAAGACTGGATCACTTCTTGTCGCCATCTTGGCTCCGCCTCCAAAATAAATAAATTATTAAAAAATATTCATCCATTTCACTTAGATTGTCAAATTTAGTGTTGGGCAAAACAATTTCGAATTATTACTTTGATTTCTTCCTTATTGCTGGTGAGTTCACTTTTTTCATTTAGGATACTAGCAATTTGGTTTTGTTCTTTATTTTTTTAATCAAATTGACTAGAAGTTTATCAATTTTATCACTTTTTTTCATAAAACTCGCTCTTGATTTTATTTATTAGTTCAATAGTGTTCTTACTTTTGATTTTATTATTTTTTCCTTTAATTTTTAGAATTTCTAATTTGGTATTTAACTAGGGGGTTTTTAATTTGTTCTTTCTCTAATTTTTTTAGTTGCATATTTAGTTCATTGATTTCTTCTTTCTCTAATTTATTCATGTAAATTAAATTAAAGATATAATATATCCCCTGTCAGCCTCCTTGAGTGTATCCCATAGGTTTTGTTATGTTGTATCATATTGTCATTATCTAGGATGAAATAACTAATTCTTTTTTATAATTTGTTGCTTGATCCACTCATTCTTTAAAATGAGGTTATTCAGTTTCCAATTGGTTCTGAGTCTATATCTCCCTAGCCCAATATTGCAGATGATTTTTATTGCATTATGATCAGAGAAAGATGTATTCACTATTTTTGCCTTTCTGCAAATGATCATTAGTTTTTTACATCCTTGTACATGGTCAGTTTTTGTGTAAGTGCCATGTACTACAGAAAAAAGTATATTCTTTTCTTTCCCCATTCAATTTCTTCTATAGGTCTAACATATCTAGGTTTTCTAACAATCTATTTACCTCCTTAACTTCTTTCTTGTTTATTTTATGATTTGATTTATCTAAATCTGAGAGCAGGAGGTTGAGGTCTCCCAGTATTAAAGTTTGCTGTCTACATCTTCCTGTAGCTCTTTCAACTTCTCTACAAATTTGGATGCTGTCCCATTGGATGCATACATATTTATTATTGAAATTACTTTATTGTCTATAGTATCTTTTAGGAGGATATAGTTTCCGTCCTTATCTCTTTTAATGCCCTCTATTTTTTTCACTGCTTTGTCTGAGATAAGGATTGCTACCCCTGCTTTTTTCACTTCAGCTGAAGCAAAATATATTTTGCTCCAACCTTTTACCTTTATTCTATATGTATCTCTCTGCTTCAAATGAGTTTCTTGTAAGCAGCATATTGTAAGATTCTGGTTTTTAATCCACTCTATTATTTGTTTACATTTTAAGGGAGATTTCATCCCTTTTACATTCAAAATTATAATTACTAACTCATTATTGCCCTCCATGCTATCTTCCTTCTGTTTGTATTTTTCTCCTTATCCTTATTCCCCAGTGTTTTGTTTTTAAATACCACTACCTTCAGTGTGTTTGCCCTCTTATATCAACCCCCTCCCCTTTTTTCCTTTTTTCCCCCCCTTCTTCCCTCCCTTCTGTTAGTTCCCCCTTTTCTCCCCCCTCCCCCCTCCCCTTTTCCCCTTTTAATGCTTGAAAGATCAGTTACTTAACTAAGTGTGTCTAAATTAACTTTAAGCAAAGTCTGATGATATGAAGATTCAGGTGGTTTTCACCTCCTCCTTTCTTATCCTCAATTACAATGGGTCTTTTATACCTCTTGATGTAATGAGATTTACCTGATTCAGTCTCCCTCCAACCTCCCTTCTCCTTACTGCCCCCCCTTTTAAGGACATATTGTTTTTAAATCATTTTATCTGAGTAACAGAAAATTTATGAATGTCCATCACTTCTGACTATGTATATTCTCTCTAATAGAGCTACAACTATCAAGAGTTATGATACTGTTTCTCTCAGGTGGGTATATAGCCAGTTTCATCTTATTGGATAGCAGTTTCTTCTTTTTTTTTTACCTTTTCATGTGTCTCTTGAGCCACCTGTTTGATGTCCAAATTTTCTATTTAGCTTTGTTCTTTTCATCATGAAATCTTGGAAGTCTCCCATTTCATTAAATGTCCACCTTTTTTCCCTGGAAGAGATGGCTCAGCTTTGCTGGGTAGTGGATTCTTGGCTGCATTCCAAGTTCCCTTGCTCTTCAGAATATCTTATTCTAGGCCCTTCAATCCTTTAATGTCGATGCAGCCAGGTCCTGAGTTATCCTTACACGACTCCTTGGTATTTAATTTTTTTTCTTTCTGGCTGCTTGTAAGATTTTTTCTTTTATCTGAAAGTTCTGGAATTTGGCCACAATGTTCCTTGGGGTTTTGATTTTAGGATCTCTTTCGGGAGGGAATTGATGTATTCTTTCAATAACTTTTACCCTCTGGTTCCATGATATCAGGGCAATTTTCCATCACTGGATCCTGTAGTATTAAGTCCAGGCTTTTTAAAAATTTTAATGTTTTCAGGAAGGTTGTTAATTCTCAGGTTTTCCTGTCTTGATCTGTTCTCTAGGTCAGTGGTTTTGCTGCTGAGGTATTTTACATTTTTTTCTATTTTGTCGATCTTTTGGTTTTGTTTAACAGGCTCTTGCTGTCTCATGAAGTCATTAGTTTCTGCCAATTCCATTCTTTTTTTTAAGAGAAGAAGATTTTTCTTCATTTATCTTTTACAACTCCTTTTCCAATTGGTCAATTCTATTTTTGAAGGACTTTTCTATTTGCCCAAATATAGTTTTGAGAGAATCATTTTCTTTTTTTAATTTGACCAAGTAAAGATCTGAGAGAGTTATTCTCATTTTGTATTTGTCCAATTGTCTTTTCCTAGGATTTGTTTTCTTGTTGAGAGATGTTAACTTTCTCTTGAGTTTCTTTTCCCAATTCTTCCAATTGATTTTTAAACTCCTTCCTGATTTCTTCAAGGAAGTCTTTCTGGGCTGGAGAAAATTTATATTCTCCTCAGCAGTGCTAAATCTCTTTGGGTTAGAATCTGTCTCTTCTAAGTATTTCTCCATGCCCCCCTTCTCTGGTCTTTTTTCATCTTTGTAGGATCTTATGTTGGAGGGGGTGGGGAGCTGGCTCTCAGAAGTTTGCTTTTGAATATCCTAGAGACTTTGTTCACTTGGCTTAGTAATTCCTAGGGCCAGCCAGTATGGGGCACACGTTCCTTTTTCTGGAGTGTTTCAGGTCCTCAGCATCAGGGTCTGAAAACACTGTCTGGGCCTTAGGAGGAGGGAATTTATCTCTTTCTGTTGAGTGAATTCTGTTGCCCTGATGGGGTGGTGGTGGTGGTGGTGGTGGTGTGTGTGTGTATAGTGTATAGGGGGGTTTTTTATTGTTTGTTCTGGGTAAAGGGCTCTGCTGAAAGTATGGAGCTCAGGTCCCTGGCCCAGCTGGTTGTTCTCCAGGTGTGCTCCGAGACTCTGTGCTGGAACCCTCTTTTAGCTCCTCTCCCCCTCCCCCCAAAAGACTCTGAAACTAAAGTTGGATCTCACACACCTCTCACCAAAGTCTCTATGGTTGAGGCTGACCCTCTGGTTTCTCCCAGCTGCTGTCCCTGAGCTGATCCTCTGCTCTCATCTCCTGGTTGACCCACGGTCCCCTGAGACAGACCTTCTTGGTAGATGCTTTTCTCCTTGCTTCTTTTTTCTGGGTTTTGTTGATCCCATTTCTGTTAAGAGGTTTCTCTCATGTTATTTTTTTTAGGTCTTTGCAAGGCAAATGGGGTTAAGTGGCTTGCCCAAGGCCACACAGCTAGGTAATTATTAAGTGTCTGAGGCTGGATTTGAACTCAGATACTCCTGACTCCAGGGCCGGTGTTCTATCCACTGTGTCATCTAGTTGCCCCTCATGTTATTTTTGAAGGGAAAGAGGAGCACTTATCACACTGCCAGTCTTCTCTCTGCCATCTTGGCCAGAAGTCTAATCAGCACGTTTTTATAGTATCAGAGAATCTCAGACATTTAAGACACCTCAAAGATAATTTCTTACAAATTATTTATGAATCATTTTTTCCTCATATACCCTATGACCCCCTCAGTCTATTATCTTATTTGCTCACTCTCTTTCATGGCCAAATTCTTAGGAAGTTTTCTGAATTTGCTGAATTTTCCTCCTTTCTTAGGTACTTTTCAGTTCCCTTTAATCTGCCTTCCAACCTCATCATTCACCTGAAACTCCTCTCACCAAAATTACGAGTGATTTCTCTTATTCAAAAAATCTGATGGTCTTTTCCCAGTCTTCATCCTTTCTGAACATTTAAGATTATTGAACACCTTCCCTTGGATTCTCTCTTACCGCTTTCCCAGACACTGCTTTTGGTTTTCCTACCTCTCTGACTGCCTTTTCTCAATTTCCTTTATTAGGTCATCATTTTATTTTTCCCCAAAGTTGTGAATATGCAAAGGTTCTGTCCTTTATCTTCCTATATTTTCAGTGTCATCCTCAACTCTCATTGGTTCTTTATCATTTCCCTCTTTCCCTCTCTCTTTCTCTCTGTGTGTGTATGTGTGTGTGTGTGTGTGTGTATGTGTGTGTGTGCACACTCAAGGGAGTATGTATCTATATAATAATAATAATAATAATAATAATAATAGCTAACATTTATATTTTTATAACATTACCTCATTTGAACCCCATAACAATCTTGGGAGATTAGATGCTATCATTATCCCATTTTAGAGATGAAGAAAATGAGACAAATAGAGATTGAGTAACTTGCCCAGGATTGCACTGCTTGTAAGTGTCTGAGTCTGGATGTGAACTTAGGTTTTTCTTGCTTATGCATCTCATGCACTATCCACTGTACTATCTGCCTTGTCACCTTTATTCAACCCTCACCTTTCAACTGAGCCTATAAACAATGTGTTGTTGGATTCTACTTTCTAATCCATTGTGCTATTTGCTTCTGCTTTGTGGGTGAGTTCCTCCCATTCCCATTCACAGTTACAATTACTGTATACTTCTCTTCTATTTTTTTCTGTTTATCCTTCTTCTTTCTGTCTTTATACTTCCCCTTCTAAAAAGTCTCTTTTGCTTCTATCAACTGCCTCCCTTAATCCATAGTCCCTCTTATCCCCCTCTTCCTTTTCCCTTAGCCCCTTCCTTTTCTACTTCCTTTTTGAGTAAGATAGATGTCTATACCCGACTGTTGTCCCCCCTGAACCAGTTCAGATGAGATGTGATGAGAGTGAATTTTAAGTGAATTTCCTCCTCCCTGATAAAAAAAAAAACTTTCCCTAGTTTGCTTCTTTTATTTAGATAATTTTCTACATTTTTTCCTCTTCCCCCTTCTCTCAGTACATTCCCATTTCTCAACCTTTAATTCTTTTAGTTAATCCCAATGAAATTGAATGACACTTGTGTTTTTTGTCTATGAAATTCTAACTATGCCTAGGGGGTGGAATGGATAGAATACCAGTTCTGGAGTCAAGAAGACCTGAGTTAAAATTTGGCATTAGACATTTACCAGCTAGATGACCTTGGGCATCCCAGGCCATTTCTGAGTTATGTCTGGCCACTGGATCCAGATGTTTCCAGAGGATGAAGTAAGGCTGGTGACTTTGCACAGCACCCTTTCATTCAAATCCAATTCATGTGCATGTCATCGCATCACCTCCCTGATGTCATGATCTTCTTCAAGAACAAAGGACAAACAGATCCTAATATTGATAAAGTTCTTATAAAGAAAGAATTTATCATCTTCCCACATAGGAATATAAATAGATTATGGTCCTTAAGTTTTTTAGGTTTTTCTCATTTCATGTTTTTTTTAGGCTTTTCTTTTCTTTTAATTGTATTGTCTTTATAGTATTAGTTGCTAAATTTTATTTCATCCTAATTGAGATTCATGATATTTGAATGATTTCCTTTTGACTGGTTGCAGTATTTTCTCGTTGACCTGGGAGCTCTGAATATTGGTTATAACATTCCTGGGTATTTTCATTTGGGGATCTCTTTCAGGAGGTAACTGATGAATTCTATCAATTTCTATTTTTCTCTCTGGTTCTAAGATTTTGGGACAATATTACTTTATAATTTATTGAAATATGTGTAGACTTTTTTAATCACAGTTTTCATATATTCCAATAATTCTTAAATTCCCTCTTTTCAATCTATTTTCTAGATTGTTTCTCCAATGGGATAGCTTATGTTTTCTTCAGTTTTTTTTTTTTCATTCGTTTGGTTTTGTTTCATTATTTCTTATTCTCATGATGGTAGTAACTTCAACTTGCCCAATTCTAATTTTTAAGGAGTTATTTTCTTTAATGAATATTTTATCTCTTTTTTCCATTAGACTTTTTGATTTCTTCTTCCATTTGGACTGTTTATAAGGAGTCTTTTTTTTCCTTCAGTGAAGTTTTATACCTCTTCTCTCATTTGGCTAATTCTGGTTTTTGTACCTCTTGTATCAAGCTATTAATTGTCTTTTCATATGTTTTCTCTTCCATGCTTATTTGATTTTTAAAATCCCCTCCCCCTCAAAATCTCTTTTCTTATTGATTCCAAGAATTCTTGTAAGTTTCTGTCCATTCTCCATTTTTCTTTGAGGCTTTGCTGGTAGTTGTTTTTGCATTGTTGTTTCCTTTGAATTTGTGTCTTGAACTTCCCTGTCATCATAGTAGTTTTTATTAATCATATTCCATTTTGGTTATTTGCCCACTTTTTTCAGCCTCTGTTCTCCTGATCAGTATGAATGAATGTATATGAGTGTGGTGTGTGTGTGTGTGTGTGTGTGTGTGTGTGTGTGTGTGTATGTGTGTGTGTGTATGAAGGGTAGTACCATTCTTAATTTCGAGGGGTTTGCACTGCTATTTTCACAATTAATTCAGAGCACATCTAAGTTTTTGTTCTTTCCAAGGTAGTGTGTTACAGGGAGAGGTGTGTTCACTGAAATCCTGGTCTGCATTCTAGTCCTTACAAAGGTAGTGGCCCTACTTCTTTATGGCCATAAGCATTAGCACTCCTTTTCAGCCTGGAACTGTAACCCAGAAATGGGGTAATGGCCAAGACCAAATAATACCCATTGCTTCATCCAGTGCTATTACAGGAATTCCCCCTAATCTCTTTCTGATCAGTGGTCCAAATTCCTTACTGTCCCTGCTGAAGGTATTCTTGCTGCTGTCATAGCCATTGTCTCCGAGGCCCACAACCAGTGTCTCTGCAACTCTGTGAGTACTGTCCTGTCCTCATTCCAGTGTCACAGATCGCTTTTTCCTATGTCCAAGTTTTCTTGGGCAAGAAAAATGCCTAACTCTGTCTTTTGTTGCCTATCTTTCTCCAGGATTCAATTTGCCACATTATATTAAAGTTGTTTGTAAGGGAATGTTGGGAGTATTTGACTTGAATGTTCCCTCTTGTCTGCCATCAGCATCACCAATTGCGTATGGGAAATTTCAATATAGATATTTATTAGGCACCTAAAATTCAATATGTCTAAAACAGAAGTCATATTTTATTTAAACCTATCATATTCCAAAGTTCTGTGTTTCTGTTGAGGAAAGGTTCTCATATTTTCTGAATTCTACCTCTTATTTCTTAATGTAATAGCTTTCTGGTTGGTTTCAAGTCTTTATTCCAATCCACTCTCTTCTGTTTCCAAAATGATTTTCCTAAAGCACAGGTCTAACTATGTTAATTCTCCTCTGTTCTTCACCCTCCTACTAAACACAAATGACTCCTTATTACATTCAGGATCAAAAGTAAAACCTTCAAAATCAGGCTGCTTTATACCTTTCTAACCTTCCTAAATTTTACTGCCCTCCATGTTCTCTATAGTCTAGATGGTATACAATCCTCCATACCTTTGAGCTAGTTTTGTCCCCCATTTGTGGAATGTTTTAGTTCCTCATTTCCAACTTCTGATTTCTTTGTCTTCAAGACTCAAATCAAATCCAAAGGTCTTTGCAAGAACCCTTTTCCATTCACCCTGCTTCTGTCCACCCAATATGTATACAACACAGCTAATGTTTCTCCCTCCAAGATTACTTTCTCTTTATAATCTATATCTCTCTTATATGTACATAGTTTTTTTGCATTAGAATCTTCCATTAGACTGCAGGCTGCTTGAAGATGGGAGCCATAGTTTTGTTTTTCTTTGAAACCAAGCACTGTGCTTTGCCCATAGTAAGAGCTTAATAAATGCTTATTGACTGACCACATATAATATTCCATTTATTCATGAAATCCATAAGTAATTCAGTAAGTCATTCCCCCCAATCAATGTTCATTTACTTTTTTTCCAATTCTTTGCTGCCACAGAAAAAATGCACACCATATTTTAGGAAGTACATTGATATATTGGAGAGTTTCCAGAGGAGAGTGCCCTAGATTGTAAAGAGACTGGAAACCATACTAGAAGAAGATAAGCATAAGGAATTAGGGCTGCTCAGCCTGGTTAGAATATTTAGGGATGACAAGGGAGCTATACTTCAAGTATTTGAAAAATTAAGAGAAAGTTATAAGAAAGAAGACTCAAAATGGTTCTATTTGGACCCTAATGGAAGAACTGGAAGCAAGGGAGAGATGATGCAGAGGCAGGATTTCACCTTGATATAGGCAAAAGTGTCCTATCAAATAAGAACTCTCCAAAAATCGAAGGGTCTACCTTGGAGGTTGGAGGACAGGGGATCTTGATCACCTGATGATTTCCTTCAAAGTTAAAGAACATACTGGAAAGGATGCTAATTACAATAGCAATTAATGGTGCTTCACCTGGAGTGGTAATTTGAGTTTAAATTTTACCACACCCTGCTAAAAATTACCTGACTAGAAGCAAGATTATTAACCTCTCAAAATCTTAGTTTCCTGTAAATGTAAAATTAAGACAATGATACCTATATTACCTACTTCACAAATATGTTACAAAGAAAGCACACATAAATCTTAAAGCATCATATAAATATATGTTGTTGCATATTACAATAAAAGTTGTTACTATTATTCATGGAAGTTCCTTATCAGGTATGTGTTAGAATAGATATTTTCCAGTTTTGTGATTCTATCCCTGTCAATCACTCAATCAAGTGGCCAACAGACATTTATTAAAAACCTTCTATGTAACAGGCACTATACTAGTACTAAAGATACAAAGAAAAATGAAAATTATTTTCCTTGAGGTGATTACAGTCTATATCTATAAAGGAAATAATGGGTATTCATATCATTAAATATCAGATATAAACAAAATGAAAGCAAAGTCATTTTGAAAACTACTTTGAATGACAATAATTTGGAGGATAAGTAACAGAAGAATTTTAAGTGGAGATGGAAGAAACTGAAGGCAGAAAAAGTTTCGGAGTCAGTAAGTCTTCAATTCAAATCAAATTCAGAAGTTATGTGACCTTGGACATCAACCTTTATTTGCCTCAGTTTTCTCACTTGCAAAAAAAAAGATGATAATAAATTCTACTTCTCAGCTGTTACTATGAAGAACAAATGAGATGATAATTCAAAAATCACAAATCTTAAAATGCTTTAGAAATACTAGGTGTTATCATAATATTATTATTCTTAGGAGTAGGAGGAAATGGAGTGGTAGTAGTGGTAGTGATCGTAGTATTGGTACTATGACTACCATATAAGTACTATCAACACTCCTACTCCTAATTCTATCATTTCCACCATTACCATTACCATCCCACTACTACCAATACCATTACAAATACCATTGCTACCATTGTTGCTGCTGCTGCTACTGCCATTACTATAACCATTACCACCACTACTACCACTACTCCTACTACTATTACTACTGCTGTACTACTGCTACTACTACCACTACCACTTCCACTACCACTATCATTACTATTACCTAACTACTACTGCTATTGGTACTACTGCTGCTGCTGCTGCTGCTGTTGCTGACACTACTACTACTACTACTACTACTACTACTACTACTACTACTACTACTACTACCATTACTACCACTACTACCACTACCACAACTACTACTACACAAAACTGCTACTACTAAAATAGTCTAGGTTTAATTTAGTGATATCCTGAACTGGTGTGAAGGCCATATATTGTCCTCCACACAGCTGACAAATTGATGTTCCTTTACTCAAAATGCTTCAGTGACTTCTTTTTGCCCCTTTAGGATAAAATACACATTTATTAGTTTGATATTAAAAGCCCTTCATAATCTAGCTCCATCAATTCTAGGCAGATCTAGGCAGAAATTCCAAACTCTGGCCAAGCATTAGTCCCCCTTCTGAGTTCAATTTCCTTATCATCAACTGCTTATTTGACATTTCAAAATGGATAATCCTAGCTACCTCTAACTCAACATGTCTAAAAGAGAACTCATTATTATTTACCCCCATTAGTAGGTAGGTTATTGAAATCCCCTAAAGACTAAGAAAGAGTGGATGGACCAGTAGAGGAAAAATTCAAACAGAGAGAATAGTATTATAAAACCTAGAGAAGAGAGAGTATGCAGGATGAGAAGGAATTCAAATGTCAAATTTTGAAAACTGGTTCAGAAGATTAAAGATTTAGAAAAGGCCATATGATTTTGGCATTTAAGAGATAAGCGTCTATTATGTGCAAGTCATTGTATATGAATTTAAGAACATTAATTTATAGAAGACACTTTGATATACAATACACTTTTGTGTTTTCTTAGAGTGCTTTATATACATCATTTGTTCAGTTTTACAAAAATCCTATGAATTAGGCCCTAGTCCAAATATTATCATCTTACAAAGGAAAAAACCAAGTTTACACAAAAGTTAAGTGGTAGAGTCAGGACTCTCATACAGACCTCCTGGTCAGACCTTGTGTCATTTCCATTATACCCCATGGCCCCTTTAGCCCCTGTGGACTTCTATATTATCCAGATCCAGTAAGGTTATGCTTTTTTCACTGTATTTATTTCCTTTTGTATCAGTCTGGTTGGTCTAAATGGATAATTAATCAAAGACAATAGTGAGTCCACGTAAAACATCAGTTAAGTAACTGTTTAAATTGACTATTTGACTGGACTATGGACACTCCGTAAGATCTGTCCTCTTTTGCCTACACACACACTTCCTCATCCTGTCTCTCTCTATGCTTCTGTCTCTTTCGGTTTGTCTTTGTCTCTATCTCTGACTCTGTATCTGTCTCTTTCTGTCTACATCAATCATGACTCTCTTCTCTCTTTTTCAGTGACCTCATCAATACATAAGTACTATTTAAAATCTCTTTTCAGATGGCATAAAAATCAAATCCCACCCCCTCACACAGGATAAACTGATCACTTCCTAATTCAGTACCAAGCTACTTTCTTTAGCCTTTGGGGTCACCTATCTCAGCCTCCTCTCCTCTCTGAAGGACTGAAGGTTAGAGTCCTGAAGGTTGGAGTATAGGCTCCTCCCAAAATTTTCCTTTATAGAGAGTAGAGGTTGGACTTTCAGATTATTCCACTCTCCATCTGTTTCTCTGTCTAGTTTCAGCTCCATGGATAAGAATATTCCATTAGTCTCTCTCCTCCATCCCCACTCCAATCCTTCCAACTTCCTTTGTGTACCATCTTTCCCTATTATGTGATAAAATCTTTGAGGACAGGACTTGTCTTTCTTATTATTATTATCCTTAGTACTTAGCACACTGTTTAGTACAAATTAAGTGCTTAAAATTCAATGAATTGACTATATCCAGCCCCAGATTCTTTCCAGAGTTTCAGTCATCTTCTATAGCCTGAATGTCCCAGATATATCTCAAGGTCAATATGTTCAAAATAAAATTCATTATCTTTGCTCCCAAACCTTTCTGTATTTCAAATTTCCATATTTTTATCAACAGAACCATCATTCTTCTGTTATCCCAGGCTTATAAGCTTGTCATTAACCTAGATCCCTTAATTTCCTTTATTGCATGTTACCAATAATTTGACAAATCTTTCCATATCTTCCTCCACAACATCTTTCACATCCATCCCCTCAGGCTGCCATCATCTCTAACCTAGATTTTTTTCAACAGTCTACTAATTAGTTTACTTTCCTCAAGCCTTTAAGCTTACTTCATATTCCATGGGGCAGTTAGGTGGCACAGTAGATAGAGTGCCAGGTCATCAGGAGGACTGTGTGACTGGGCAAGTCACTTAATTTACTTCAGTTTCCTCATCTGTAAAATGATTGCGAGAAGAAAATGGTACACCACTCTAGTATCTTTGCCAAGAAAAAAGATGGGGTTATGAAGCATTAGATGTGACTCAACAACAATCATCACCATCATACTCCATATAACTATCAAAGCTCAGTTCTGATTATGTTACTCCCTACTTTCTATGTTCCAGTAAATACCTATTGATGCTATAATAAAATAAAAATTCCCCTCCTTGATTTTTAAAACCCTTCCCAAGATGGCCAGAGTTTATCTTTCTAACTTTATTGAGTATTTTTATCCTTCTTGCACTCTACATTCTAGCCAGAATGACTTTCTTTCTTATCCAGAAACAATATTTCTTCTCTCATCTCTCATGTCTGTGTCTTTGTACTTGTCATCCCGCATGCCTGAAATTCACTCCCTCTTCTCTTTTACTTCAGTGAATCCCTACCTTTCTTCAAGTTGCAGTTCAACTTTTGAGTACCATCTTTCCCTAGTATGTGATAAAATCCTTGAGGACAGAAACTGTCTTTCTTTTATTATCCTCAGTGCTTAACAACTTCATGAATCCTTCTTGATTCATGCCAATCCTTCTTAACTCTAGTCAGCCACTCATGTCTTTCCTCCCTAATTACCTTTTATGAAACTACTTTGTACCTTGTATTTAGTTCTATTGATTCTCTTTTTGCTTATTCCATATAGCTATCTATCTATCTGTCTGTCTATGTATCTATCTATCTATCTATCTATCTATCTACCATCTAATTCTTATCTTGATCATTAGATTATAAACTCCTGGAGAGTAAGAATAATTTCATTTTTGTTTTGTGGTATTGATGCACAATGTTTGGTGTTTTGTTTATGATCAGTGCATTGCTTAATAAATGGTCATTTATCAACTGGTTAGTTATTTGACTGAATTGTTCTCAATTTCATCCACATGAACAAACAATTGCACGTGCAGATGGAAATACATAGCCAGATTTAAACTTTGATCACTTATTGTTTATAGATGGCATTTAATTCTTTGTCATATCTTGTCTACATAGCAGCTGTTTTCCAAAAAATTAGCAAGCAATATGCATTTTCTTCTAATAAGGGAACTGTTATTTTTTTCCTCAATAAAATAGTTGTTTTAAGAGAATTGTTACTTTTTAAATGCTGTTTACTTTAGTCCTAGTAGAATAATTTGTAGTATTAGAAAGAAAGAAGTTTATTAATATTTAGTTATTTTTCCTTTGCATACTTCAAATCATCTTGCACAGAATAGCGAGATAACAAGCACTCAGTAAATATTTATAATACTTAATTGTTTTTGCAGTAATTCCAATCAATTCAAGTCAATATTATCTTCTTCATTGGCTAAGATGTCTAAGGGACAATCAGTGACATCTTTTTTTATTGAAAGTGAAGTAGTTAAAAAGAATGGGGCAAAAATCTTGGGTAAAGCTGTTTTCAAAAATGTAAGCAGTCTGCATGGATATTTGGTATATGATTTGAAGGGCATATAAAAGGCATAAGTGAACATTTTGAAGGCAAATTTAAACCTTTCCTCTGATGACACAGAAAAAAGCATTTGTGTGAGTTGAAGGTGTAAGGCATGGTCTGAAGGTCAGGGGAATTAAGTCTCCTTCTTTCCTTCCTGAAAGAGGAATGACCCAAGATTAATCAATGCTCAATGGATTGGACCTCCACTTCAATTTCTCCACCCCATTCCTGGCCCTCCAGCTCCCTACCCACATGTAAATCAGACCAAAGGGAATTTGATTTACATTGCCCATTCAGCCTCTGGTTTTTTGGCCAAGACAGACAACAGGAGTGAAAATCAGTGACAAATTGCAACCGTGCTTCCTATAATATGACAAAAGCAAGCCTTGTAGCAGTGAAAATTCTCATTAAGGCCTCTTTAACTGCCAAGACTGATTCTATTTTTTAAGCCACCAGAATAGCTAATACAATGTTTGGGACAACATAGCCGCCATCAGGGAGCAATCAAAAAGGAAACCACTTTAACATAGTGTCTTTAATCTCTCTTCTTGCATCAACCTGAAGCAGAATGGAGATACCACTGGGACTCTTGCTCATCAGTACTGCCTCCTACAAAAGGGAGATTTTGCCTAGACGGCTCCAAAGCTTTCTGATTCAAAGGTAAAACAATTAGTACACATTAATCATCACAAGGATGGTACTAAAAGTGTAATCCTCTTAGAACTGGGACAAATTAAGCTGAAAGTAGCAATATAAAATCAAGAGGGAAAAAAGACCACACAAGTGCAAGGAAGATAATGATGAATAAATCTAAAAGCTTGCCTGTAAACACCTCAAAACTCTTGGGACCTCAAGTTCTCTTCTTTGGTCCTGACAAACAAGATCACTATTTTTTTTTTTTGCTTGGGATGCAGTTGATGTCATTAACATAGTAGATTGAGGGGGTGAGGTCAATGCTTCCTCTTTGTCCTAGCACTTCCCAGCACATGCTTAAGGCTTCACTCTCACTGGGTGGTGGTAGTGGCTGCTTTGGACAGTTGCCCAGGAAAGCCTGGAATTGGCTCAGTGAAAGTAATCTTTAAGTTTAGGGAGATGAGCAACTGTCAGAGGCAATCTGAAGTGGAGAAAGGGGGTTGGTCTATATGACTTAGGTTCAACTCCTTCCTCTGACACTGGTTAAGGGAGCTCTCTCTTCTCCATCTATCCAGGAGGGGAGTCAGACCTTTACATAGTGTCTTTAATCTCTTACATGTGTGGGTACTCTGTCCAGGAATATAACTTTTGATCTCTGATACTTTGCAAGGTACATTGGGGTTTGAGGACAAGATTTTTTTCTCCTCTTTTTGTTTATTCTATCATAGTTTTTTTTTTAAAGCAGAACAATTAAATCTTTAGTCTCATATAGTTTTTCATTTATGGTTTCTTGAAATATACCTCTGAAAAAATAGGCTTTGATAAAACCCATTGGGATTCAAATGGAGCTACTTGATTATGCCTCTAAACCCAAATCTCCCTTACTTTCTCTGACTGATCAAGCCTCACTTGCTCATTATTTGGATTTTCATGCCTGAGAGTGAGTATAAATAGAAACTGTTTCTGTTTTGTTTAGAAACTCTGAGGGGCTTCCCTTCCCCGATTGATTATGAAGGCAAACTAGTCATCTTTTGCCTCAATTCTTGCTTCATCTTTAATTACTAAAAGTGTATTGCTTCAGACAAATTGAGACCTAAGAAAGACTTTAACCTAAAAAGGCCAAGTTTTCCCACTGCCTCTGGGGCCATCACCAGTTGTCCTGACCTACATCTTGCCACTGGAATCCAATGACTCTGGAGAAGAGAGTAAGGCTGATAATCTTATGCAGCCCTATTTCACTTAAATTCAATTCACCTCAAAGTTAAGACATCACCCTCCTGATGTCATTGTGCTCTATGTGTTGTTGTCCTTCATTTTCAAAGAAGACCATAACATCAGGGATGACATGACAAGCATGTGAAATGTATGGAGGGGGGTGTTATGCTAAGTCACCAGGCTCACTTTATCTTCCAGAGCCATCTGGGTCTAGTGGTCAGATATGAATTAGGACGACTGGAAAAGGCCCTGGATGAGAGACAATCAGGGTTAAATGACTTGCTCAAGGTCTCCCAGTTGACAAGTGGCAAGTGTCTCAGGTTGGATTTGAACTCTTGTCCTCCTGAACTTCAAGGCCAATGTTCAATCCACCGCTTCACCTAGCTGCCATTAGTCCTCTTCTAGAAAAATGAACAACAATCTGGTAGCTGTATAGTTAGGTTGCTTACCTCTAAATGCCACAGGCCAGTAATGTCAAACAAATAGGAACTAAATAAGGGTCCCTGTATACACTAAATTAACTTAGAAAGCTATATATCAATGTCATCTATATCCTGTTGCAATTTTATTTATCTTATTAAGTATTTACCAATTACATTTTAACCTGACTCAAGAGCACGTCACTACTGTCTTAGGCAATTCATTAGGAACCATCTACTAAGTCCTAGGTAATTGTGATCTTCCATCAGAGGGAATATTTTAGGATATAAATATTTTATGTTTCTCTAGGACAAAGTTTGCTTTCAAACTTCTAAGCAGGGTCAAATCAGTAAAACTGTGATATAGGGAAAGGTTTTTTTTAGTAGTCTCAGTTTCTTCTTCTGTAAAATCAAGTTGTTGGGTTAGATTATGTTCTTAACTTTTTCATTTCTTTATTAAAACCCTTGAGCAGCTTAGAGATGTCTATAGACCCCTTCTAAAAGTTATGTCTTTAAATGCATAAAATAAAATATAAAGGATCACAAAGGAAACCAATTATCTTGAAGCACAGTTACCAAAATATTCCAAAAATCAAGTTCACAGTACATAAGCTAAGAGCCATATCCCTTCCAGTAGTAAATTCAAGATTTTATGGTCCTAGGATCCTCTTCAACTTTTGATTTCTTATCTTTCCTTTTAGTGATCTCCTAACTTCAGGTACTCAATTTGCCCTCAAGATGTCAGTGAGCCATTTACGTGATTCACACTATGATATTAGGGACCCAATATTTGATCCCTCTGAGTGGTTTTTGCTTTTGGGCACACTGCATTTTGGAGCACTCAGAGCTCTCCAACATCTTTTTAAACTCTCAGTATTTTTAATTCTAAACTCAGATGATAGTGTTTAAGATCAGTAGTGAGGTTTTTAAAGATATGGCCTTGTCTATTCAGCTATCTCTACTCCAAATGTTAATTTATCTTTCATTATCTAGCATAATTGTCCCATGGATTTATTGTAGTCCTAGAAGTCTAATGTTTTAATGTCAACTGGAAGATGTCTCCCATTGTGTGCCCCAAGAATCTGTGCTTGGCTCTGGGGTGTTCAACTTTTTTTAACGAATGATTTGAATGAAAGCACACTGTGGTGGAACATTTATCAGATTTACAAATAACTCTAATCTAGTGAAACACGTTGGAGGAGAGAGTCAGTAAGATGGTATTGAATAGGGATGAAGCTAACTCCTTGCAGTTGAATTCAAAACAACCAGATTTGGAAGCACATCTCTTAAAGAAATTGAGGTCCTAGTGAACCACAAGTTCAAAATGAGTCAATAGAGTGATGTTGCAGTCAAGAAATTTAAGTTAATCAGAAACTCTATTTAGATAGTCCTAGGATCAAAGGGTAAATGGGTTATAGTCTCACTAGAACTTTTTCCAGTAAGATAATTTCTGCAATATTGCCTGTTATGGGTACTGTATTATAGACGGGCCAGTACAAGCTGGAAATATGTAGAGGCAAGGATTTTGAGATCATTCCATTTGAGAATCAGTTAAACAAAATGGTTATGTTTAGTCTGTAGTAGAGGAGACACTGGTGGAAGGGGACATGTAAGCTTTCTCTAGTATCTGAAAGCTTGTCGTTTGGAAGATGAAGTAGTCTATATTTTTTTCCTGTTTGACCCCAGAGGGTCAAACTAAGAGAAATGGATGCAACTAAATTGACTTAGGCTTGATATATGGACAAACTTCCAAACAAATAGAGCAGGGATTCTTCACCTATTTGTGGGTCCTGGAATCCTTTGGTAATTTGGTGAAATCTATGGGCCTTTCCTCAGAAAAGAAAAATGATTTCAATGTATAAAATAAAATTCACAGGATTACAAAGGAAATAGATTTTTACTGAAAAGAATATTTAATTTTTTCCAAGTTCATAGACTACCCTTAAGTCTATCTGGGACACCATGCTGAGGACCCCTAGATTAGACCTATGCAAAACAGATAGCAGTCCCAGGATGTAGTAGCTTTTTGCTTCAAGGTTGAATAACCAATTGTGCTGTTTGTGATACAGAAGATTCTTATTCAGTTTGGCTCTGAGATATTATTCTATGGTTTTACAAGAAAAAATCCAAACTATATATATTGGATTCCATTCTTTGATTCAGGAAGTCAAGTGTATTTTGCACTCTTGATCTTTAGATTATTGCAATTTGTGGTCATTAAAACTTAGACAACCATTTCTCCTAACTTTGTCATTTTTTCTCCTATAAGAAATCACACTTGAATTCAGGAAATAAGATGTTAAAGAGAAGGCCAGTAAATGAGTCACTTCTATAAAAGCTCCCAAGTTCAGACAACCTGTAATATCATGTCTTGATGCATTTTTACTTTTAGGAAATTTTAGAGAATTAGCATGATGATATGCCAACAGTCTTGACTAGGAATTAGGAAAGATTTAATGGCTTTAACGCTTAATAACTATGACTCTAGTTAAGTCATTTGACTGCTCTGCTTTATCTCAAACTTATATAATCTTTATAAGAAAAGTACTTTGCGAACCTTAAAGTAATACATAAATGTGAGAAATTGTTGGGGATGTATTCTAATGTCTTGGTCCCCAGTAGAGGTTGGGTCACTTGATGATAAACTGAATGTCAATTCAGTATGGACAAGGGTTCTGCTTTTGATGAGGTTATTAACTTTCTGTCCTTCTCTGACTAATGAAAACCAGATTTGCATTTATAAATAACAATGAGTGCTGAAGTGATTTATTTAGCAAAGTTACTGTTTTGGAAACTAAACCAGTGTGTCATGTCAAGATCATATCTCTATCATTCATTAACAAATGGCAACAGAGATATTCCTAGGGCTTATTTATTTTAAAAAGTGAATTTTGGAATATGGTCAATTGTTTACTCACCATCTGATAACTACAGTGGAACCCCTGCTATGTAGACAAAACTTAAAAAAATGGAAGTTTCAAAGAATATCCTGAGAGTAGGATGTACTAATTCTCATTTTATCCAAGGCATATATGAATATCCTCTCCTCCACCTCCCCTCAAAAGGGGAAGGGATAAAATGATAAGCAACATATTTTCCCATTGTGCAAATTTCCTTTTTCATCCAGCTATTGCTCAAAACCCTTCAATAGCTCCCTATTGCCTATTAAAGAAAGTCTAAAATAGATCACTTGACATGTCCGAGCTTCCATGATTTTACCTCCAGACACTTTTCACATATTTCTGGTTCTACTCTGGCAAGCTGGACAATTTGCTATTCCCTGAACATGCCCTACAATTTTCTATCTGGAACCTCTAGACCTGACTGTACCCTTCCTTCAAATTTCAATTCAAGATGTTATCACCTATATCAAGACTTCTCAGAGCACTCCTCTTCCACTACAGTTTTAGCAGATTGTAAGTTTTTTAAGGGTAAGACAAGGAAAGGAGGATGATCTTAGTAAGGATCTTCTTCCACCTTTAACTTAACATGGCACTTTGTATGCACAACTATAATGCATTTATCTGACAATGTTTTATATAGTAACTGTTACATGCATCTGTCATACCCTGCTAGTGTAGCTGTAGCAGTATTTGTAGTAGTAGTAGTAGTAGTAGTAGCAAGCAGCATTAGTAGTAGTAGTAGTAGTAGTAGTAGTAGTAGTAGTAGTAGTAGTAGTAGTAGTAGTAGTAAGAGTACTACTATCCACTGTGGATAGAGCTCTGAACCTGGAGTTAGGAAGACCTGAGTTCAAATCCATATTCAGACATTTAATAGCTGTATAACTCTGGGGAAGTCACTTAACTGTTTGTCTCAGTTTCCTCATTTATAAAGTGAGTTGAAGAAGGAAGTGGCAAACTATTTCAGTATCTTTACCAAGAAAATTCCAAATGGAGTGAGCCAAGAGTTGGACACTTCTGAAAGGACTGAACAACAAACTGATCCTCTAATAATTGTACTAATCATCTACCTTATTAACAAAAGCAGGCAACTGCAAACACAGATACACAGATATTCAAGCCCTCTACGATTTTTTCCAACCTCACTATATAGCCTTATCTCTCCTAGTCTTCTGACAATCACAAGTTTACTAAATTCAACAAGCATTTATTACATGCCTTTTATGCACCAAAAAACTGTTTTAGATACTAGATATACAAAGCCAGAAAAAAGAGCTTTCAAGCAGCCTAGATTAAGGGGGAGGAGAAGAGATTAGTAGAATGAAGGCAGATAATTAAATGCAAAATCTAGAAAAAATAATTACCTGGGAAAGAAATATTGGCAAGAAGTTGGAGGGGGGAGGGAGATTTGGATAGGTTGAGCCAAACCTTCTGGATCATTCCCTCCCCTTCATATTTATCTATTGCCATTGTGCCCATCCTTTAAATACCAGTTTAGATACTAGCTCCCCCTCCTCAGTTGGATTTCACAAGTTACATTTCCTGTCTGGGTCTCAGTTTCCCCAACTATAAAATGAGGTAGTTTGGATTAGATGGTCTCTATGATACTTTTTAACTCTACATCTTATGAGCTAAGAGCTAAAAAATACTAAACAAGGTTCTTTTATGTACCAGGTCCTATGCTATGCACAGAGGGTAAAAGATGAAGGCTTCCCATGTCCTTCCCCCTTCTCCCTTTCCCTCACATCAAAGCTTGTTTGGTCTCTTCTAGTATAATTAACAGTATAGGAGCAATGCTCAGATCCCCATCCCTCGAGTCAAAAGAAACTGAGTTCAGATCTGGCCTCAGACACTTGACAGTTACTAACTGTATGACCTTGGGCAAGTCACTTAACCCTGATAGTCTCCCATCCAGGATCATCTCCAGTCATTCTGATTCAAAGCTGGACACTGGACCCAGATAGCTCTGGAGGAGAAAGTAAAGTTGGTAACTTAACATAGCATCCTCTCACTCAAATCTATTTCACCTGCTTGTCATGGCATCACCTTCCTGATGTCATGGACTTCTTCAAGAATAAAGGAAAAAAACATCATCACATCATTTTTTTTAAAACAATGAGATTACTCATATGAACAGTGGGGAAATACAAGGTACTCAAATAAAGTATTTTTGTCTCCTTGAACCAGTTCTTTTTTTTATGTTTTTGCAAGGCAAATGGGGTTAAGTGGCTTGCCCAAGGCCACACAGCTAGGTAATTATTAAGTGTTTGAGACCGGATTTGAACCCAGGTACTCCTGACTCCAGGGCTGGTACTTTATCCACTGTGCCACCTAGCCACCCCGAACCAGTTCTTAATATAAAGTGGTGACATATGACATTCTAACCTTATACTGTACTCTACTAGATATTGTTATTTTACCTATTTTTTTTACCAGGTATTGTTACTTTACCTACACCAGGCAAGGTAACACTATTCCCTAGGAGGAGAAGACTGGCTAAAAATGAGGAATAAGATATCTGGAGCCCTTTTATTTTTCTGCACTGGGTCAACAATTTTGAGAAAGTCAAAGACTTGAAATTTACCAATTGTAGGCTCTGAACAGATCGAGATGCAACTTTAAATGCTTCAAAAACTAGTGAAAGTGAAGTTCACCATCTCCCAGCACTCTTTCTGAGGAGGAAGTATTATAGCTAAACCTCAAACCTAACCAGGATATTCCTTAAACACAAAGTCAGACCAGGGATCTCTGGAAGGGAGGAAGAAGCTCAAATCTCTTATGAGCCTGGTGAGGTTTCTGTCACAAATGTTTTCACAAAAGTAATTCAGTATAATATAGCACACATTCTAAGATGAGAAATCTGTAAATTTTTGGAACAGACCAGAGAAGGCTTCATCAAGTACTCTATAGAATTATGCTCAGTTCCTCTGGTCACCCTTCCCCTGCCTCAGGAAATTGCCAGTCCCTCTCCATGACTGACATTCCAGGAACTAAGTTCAAGAAATGATTGAGTGACACCCATCTGGGAATCCTCAGTCAGGTTCTTAGTGCTAAACACAGCAGCAAAGTGGGGAGAGAATTTATTGGAGCAATTTAAATTGCTTAGTCAATCAATTTGGATGATTTCAGAAATCTGTGGGCATTTCCAAAGCATAAGTCCATCTGAAGGAGTTTGGGATGGCATGGAATGGAGTGAGAAAGACTTTATGTCAAAAAGAGAATCTGACCCAGAGTCAAGTTCAGAAATCTGCCTGACATTGGGCGAGTCAACTAAGTTTTCTAACTCAGTTTCCTAGAATGTAAAACAAAAATAAAAATGTTTTTGGTGTCTAATTTACAAAGTTACTAATGGGAACGGAATGAGTGTAAGTGCTACAAAGTCACAAAGATGATTGCTGTTGTTGTTGTTGTTGTTTTTAGAAAGGGAGGATGGTACAAAGAATTTGGTTCAGAAATATCAGAGGTGAGGGTACCCTCTCAGACAAAAGAGAGATCAGCAACTGCTCTGCAACTTATAGTCTCCAAAAGTTTCTGGAGGCACTCAGAAGCTAAATGACCCATCTAGGTTCACATAGCCAGTATGTGCAGAAAAGTGTAATTTGAACCCAAGTCTTTCTGATTCTGAGTTCACCTCTCTGCCAATTATCCCATAGTACAGCAGGCTTTTCTATTATGATGATCATTATCTAATCTTTTTAATGGAGTACATAAAAATGTCCTGAGTCACTATTCTATTATTAACCTTTTAAGCTTTAATGCTCTGAAGCCTGCTGCACGGGTGAGTAAAATAACTGCTTTTGTTAATTCAGTACAAATTGGTTTGTATGCTCATCTTCTGTGGGTTTACTTGGGATAGCTCCATTAGCAGACAGGACGATGGTGGTGATGGATGTTTTATTTTTCCTCCAGGATGGTTTTGTTTTTACTGCTTGACCTTTATATTTTGAAAGCTTTTCATTCCACATAATTTGGAGATTATGAATATTATAGATGGTGCCATCTATTAAAATGTTCTTAAATTTTTATATTTCAATGTTATGTCTAGGAAATTGTGGGCAATATTTGTCTACAGTGATCCTCTCCTTCTAGTAGCTTGTTGGCTGGGTTTTCAAGGATGGTTTGGGGTTCATATTTGTAATATGGCAATTTGTCATCTGTTACATCAGAAATGATAACAAGTTTCTCATGTATAATGCTAATCACCTGATCATAATTTTCTCAGTTTGGGTAGGTGCTATATTTTGCAACCTGCAATATATGGTGCACAATTTCTATTATTTCTTCACATAATTAAATAAATATGTTTAGATTTTTAAAGCATTTACCTTTCTAAAATTTTTAGCAAAATGTCTTAGTCCTGTAAACAAATCTTCTTGATACATCTTTATAAGCATGCCCTTCCTCTACCGAGCCACAACCCCAAGCCCTTAGTATTTATTGTAAATAAATGGTAAACTCTTTTCTCTTATCCTTTCCTCTCCTGTCCTCTTCCCCCCTCCCCTTCCTTCCTTTTCCCTTTCCTCCCCTTCTATCTCTTCTCCTCATCCTTCTACCTCTGATCATATAGGGCATCATATCTTTACCTTCTAGTCTTCTGCTCAAAGGATTGTAAATTTTGATTACTGAAACTTCACAAGATATCTTGGGGTTTACCAGCTAGATTTCTTTCTTAAGTACCATATCTTAAATCCAAATTACTCTGACTCTCAGTAGGTGGCCAAAAAAAAGTCCCAGCCCAAGTCTATTTGATCATTATTTGGCCCTCATTGCTCAGAGTGAATGTAAATAGCATTTCTGTTTCAGTGAGAAATCCTGAGGGTCTTCCCCTTCCAAAATGATATTTTTTTCATTAGGTTAAAGAGGACATTCTTTGCCCCATTTCTTACCTAGCCTTACAGAAATCTGAGAAAGATATTAAGTTAAAAAGATCAAGGTCTCCCACTGCACGGGGACCATCTCCAGTTGTCCTGATCTTTATTTTGTCACTGAATCCAGATGCCTCTGGAGGAGAAAGTGAGGCTGGTGAAAAACTCTTCCTCACTTACATTCAATATTCAATGCACTTGCAAGTTGTGGCATCTCCTTCCTGAAGTCAATGTCCTTTCTGAGAATAAAGGAAAAACAGCAACTTTGGTGATATAATGGCTTTCCTGATGGTGATGATGTTGATATATGTAAAAACTTTGAAAACCATAAAACATTGTATCATTGTTAGCTAATATTTTTATTTTTTTTTCTGTGTCCTTCTACCACCATCATTACATACTCAATGATATAGTAAGAACAGAATATAAGCATTTAGGGGTTATACTATAAATATAATAATTGATAGTCATTTATAAAGTACCTACTCTCTCAAGCACTCTGCTAGGTGCTGAGGATTCCAACACAAAGAATCAAACACTCCTTTTTCTGCTAGGAGTTTCTAATCTAATGGGAATGATAATAAGTACATATATGTATATACATTATATATACGCTTAAATATGTATGTGAGTGTCTGTACCTGTGCATGAATCTATTGACAGGTGGTTCAATAGCTAGAGTGCTGGGCTTGGAGTCAGGAAGACCTGAGTTCAAATCTGCCCTTATACACTAGTTATTTGACCCTGGGAAAGTCACATAATAGTGTGGCTCAGTTTCTATATCTGTAAAATAAGCTAGAGAAGGAAAAAGTAAACCACTCCAATTTCTTTGTCAAGAAAACCCCAAATGGGGTCACAAAAAGTTGGATATGACAACAACAGCAACAGTAAAAACAGCAACATATGTAAATAGGTACAAAATAAATATTAAATTAATAAATGCAAAGTATTGCAGTACAAGCTGTATTTTCACAGGGAGAGCACAAGCAATAATGTGACAGCACTGCCAATGGGGATACAAATATTGTGGTTGAAATAAATTTCCTACTATCAAGAAGTTAAATTCAAATAGAGGAGACCATGAATACATATAAAAGTACATCCAGAATGAACAAAAGGATACTTTTTATAATAGTAAATGGAGATATCTAGAAAAATTACTATAAAACCTAGTATTGGAGTATCATCTTAAAAGAAGAGGGGAATTTCATAAGGCAGAGTTGAGGATTCAGAGCATCACAAGCAGAAGGAACTGTCTCAAGGCTAAAACACTGAGATGGAAGATTCTTATTACAGTTCATCCTTTGTTTTCAGAGGACCAGTGATATAAGGATGACAATCACTTGACTTGCAATTGGATCAGATTTAATGAGACAGTCCTATGCAAAGTCATCAGCCTCACTCTCCCTTCCAGTCATTGGAGTCCAGTGGCAAGACATAGGTCAAAATAATTGGTGATGGTCCTGGATACAGAAAGATACCTTGGCCTTTTTAAGCTAAGTTCTTTCCCACTTCACAGTTTGTTTGAGGCATCACCAATTCAGTGATTAAGACAAAGCATAAAATGAGATGAAAAAATGGTCGAATTTGTCTTCCCAAAAGAATAAATCTGGGAACTGATGCTGAGTGAGATGAGCAGAACCAGAAGAATGTTGTACACTATAACAACAACATGGGGTTGATGATCAATCTTAATGGACTTGCTCATTCCATCAGTTCAACAATTAGGGAGAATTTTAGGGCATCTGCAATGGAGAATGCCATCTGTATCCAGAGAAAGAATAGGGGAGTTTGAACAAAGACCAAAGACTATTACCTTTAATTAAAAAAACACATTATCTTATTGTATAATTTTTCTCTCATATTTTTTTCCTTAAGGATATGATTTCTCTCTCAGTACATGCAATTTAGATCAATATGTAACATGGAAACAATGTAAAAACTAACAGACTGCCTTCTGTGGGGAGTTGGGGAGGGAAATAAGATTAGGGGGGAAAACTGTAAAATTCAAAAATAAATAAATAATCAAAACAAAACAAAACAAAACAAAATAAATCTGGGAGAGGAAGACCCTCAGATGAAAGATAGATTATTGTGTGTAAGGGATAGTAGGAAGGCCAATTTGGTAGGCTCACAGAACATGGGAGATACGGGCAAAACAGTTGAAGAGATTATTTTTGTTTAGGAGAACTTTTTCTGCTAATCTTTAAATCCTACCATATAAGTGACTGTGTATATTGTCTGTAGATAAGGGCAATCATGCGTGAGAATAATGGGTTTTCCTGCTCTGGAAATGTATAGGCAAGACTAGATTATATTACTTAGGATAATGAAATGTGGATTCTTGTGTCATGTACAGGATTAGACTAGACTTTAAATGATTTTTTTTAGTGTCTTTACAAATCAAGTGAGAAAATGTATATTTTATAGTACATAAAAGCAGTATGTAAATATGAGCTGTTTTACTATAGATTTTTTTATTCTAGATTCCAAGACTTTATAGTTCTAGATTCTATTTCAAATTTAACGAGAAGAGTAGGTGAATAGGAGCAAGTAGATTCACAAAACATAAGCTAATGGTTAGAAATCAGATCCATTTTTTATTTTTAGAAGGTAATAGAGTTAAGTGACTTGCCCAAGGTCACACAGCTAGATAATTATTAAGTGTCTGAGGCTGGATTTGAACTCAGGTCCCCCTGACTCCAAGGCCAGCGCTCTATTCACTGTGCCACCTAGCTGCCCTGAAATCAGATCTATTTTAAAGTAAACATCATCAGATAGTATAGCAGTCACCTAATAGCTGGCAGACTCAGTAACCACACTTTTGGGGCCCACTGGTGTCTGCAATATTTCTACAGGGAAAGAAGTGATGATTTCTAACAGCTGAAATTCATGTTTTATTGATTGGCTTAAACACACATATGTATCAATTTTTAAAGACACTTTTGCCATTGAAATTTGAATTTCTATGGTATTTGCCTTTGAATGAAATGTACCTTTCATGCACCAGTTTGAAGGAGCAAAGGTCTTTGTAAGTGAGGTATGTGTCTTTCTTGTAAGATCTACCTCTTGGGCATCACTATTATGCTATCACATATATAGCACTGCCTCACTGGGTGGAGTTATCAAGGAGCTATTCATCTTCTAGTAAGTTACCCTTTTGAGCTTCTAAGATAACATAACTCAATTCCATCCTAAAAATGACTAAGCATTTGCCAGTCATTCCTCAAATGATAAATGTCAAAGGACCTGAACTGACAGTTATCAAATGAAGAAATTAAAGCTAAATATATATGTATATGTATATACATATATAATCATATGAAAAATGCTCCAAATCATTATTGATTAGAGAAATGCAAATTAAAACAACAATGAGGTATCCTCTCACACCTTATTAGATTGGTCAAGATAAAAAAAGGGAAAATTTTGATCAATGTTACAGAGGTTGTGGGAGAAGTAGGACAATGATGCATTGCTGGTGGAGTTGTAAATGGATCCAACCTTTCTGGAAAGCAAAAACTGTTCATATCTTTGACCCAGCAATTCCAATTCTAGATCTATATCCAGAAGAAATTATTAAAAAGGGAAAAGTCCTACATGTTCCAAAATATTCATAGCAGCTCTTTATGAAGTGGTAAAGATTGGAAATTTAGGGGATGCCCATCAATTGGAGAAAGGCTAAACAATTTATGATATATGAATATTATGGAATATTATTGTTCTATACAAAATCATAAATGGTTGGAGTCTAGAAAAGCATGGAATGACTTATGGGATCTGATGCTGAGCAAAGGGAGTAGAATCAAGAGAACAATGTATACAACAACAATATTGTGAGATGAAAAACCTTGATGGAAGCAGCTCTTCTTAGGAGTCTAGAGAGCTAGGACAACTGTATTTGACTGGCTATGGACTATATTATCTCCATCCAGAGGAAGAAAAACAAAACAAAACACACACAGAGACACACACACACATACACAGACACACACACACAAAAACAACCCTTCTGAATTTGATGAACACTTTATAACAATTATCTCATATATCTCTTTCTCTTAATCCTAATTTCTCATACTAAAAATTACTAATTTATAAAATTTTTATCAAAATATGTATGTACAATGATAGCCTAACTGTTCACTGCTGAGGGGATGGAGGTGGGAAGGAAGGGTGGAAGGAAATTTTGTAACTTAAAAATATACATGTGCATATGGATGAAAATAAATGAATAAATTTTTAAAAATGTATTAAGTATTAACCATAGGATGACAAGATAATGAATAAAGTATCTTTCCTGTTCTTGCTGTGAGAGTAAGTGGATAGTAAATAATAATAATAATAATAATAATAATAATAATAATAATAATATAATAATAGCTATAATAAATTTGACGCATTTACCTATAGATCAAAAGAAGTCCCACATTTGAATCCTAACTCCTAATTGAATACCCATGTGATCTAAGGTATGTTTCTTGTCCTTTGTTATTGAAGAAGATCAAAATGACATAATTATGTTTGAGACAAATCACAGTGTGTCTAATTTTGACTAATCAGACCAATATAAGCTCAGAATGCTCTACTGTAGGTTGGGCACAATTAGTCCACGTGAACATCTGGGGTGGGTTCTCTAAACTTGTGGATACCCTGTTTTCTTTGAGTTGCTTCAATTCTGCCTTCCTCATAGAGTACAGCACTCACTGATAAGGGCATGCCATTCTGGGTGGTCCTATGCCAGTATCTCCCATGCTCTACAATCAGTTCTAAAGTTCTTCAATGAGACCTTCAGGGTGTTTCAGTATCGCTTCTTCTGACGCCTTTGTGTGAGTTCTGCCCTGTGTGAGTTCTTTATAAAATGTTTTTTTTTCTTTTGGCAAGTGTACATTTGGCATTCCAACAACATGTCCAATCCATCTTCATTGCACTCTGTAGTATTGTTGTAATGCTTAGGCAGTTTAGCTCAAGAAAGGACCTCCTGCCAGGTGATGCTCAGAATCTTCTTAAGTTTAAATGGAAGAGATTCAGTTTCCTTACATGGCACTGGTAGAATGCTCAGATTTCACAGGCATATAGCAATGAGGCCAGCACAGTGGTTCTGTAGACCTTCAGTTTGGTGTCAGTTCAATATATCTTCTCCCCCACGCTTTCTTTCAGAGCTTCCCAAATACAGAGTTAGCTCTGGTAATGTGTGTGTCAACCTCATTGTCAATGTGTACCTTCTTGGAAAGGACACTGCCAAGGTCAGTGAACTTGTCCACAGTACTCAAAATTTTTCCATTTGGTGGAGTATGGATGGTGTGATGCTGGCTGATGGAGCAACTGGATTTTCTTGGTGTTGTTAGACCAAAATTAGCTCAAACAGCAGAGAATCGCTCCATTCTTTGTTCATCTCAGCTTCAGAGGCTGCACTAAGCACAAATATCTGCAAAGAGAAGATCCTGTACCAACATTCCCTCCACTTTGGTCTTGGCTTGTAGCCTTTTCAAGTTGAAGAATTTGCCAACAGTGCAGAGACCATGTTCATCTTCAGGAAAGGCATTTGATAACATGCTTGGAGTAGACTTCCCCCTCTACTCTTTGATGATTTAGCCTGCCTACCCAAAGGGTTTACTGGGGTGTGACCACTGTGCATGCTACAGCTTCTTAGAGCCATAAGTGGGAGTTGGCTCAGGTATATATATCAAAGGTGAAAAGCAGCTCTAAAAAGGGCTCAGCAGCCTTTGCAACAAGGTACTAGTCTTCCTTGAACACACCCTATACCCTTGCCTTAAGGAAAGTCAAATTTTGCCAATTAGACTTCCAGTTTTCTCATTTGTAAAATAAAGAGACTAACTAGATGACCTCAAACATCTCTTCTAGATTGAAATCCTGTGATTCTCTATTCACCTCATAAGACTAATAAAGTTCTACAAGAACCCCCAAATAGGGGTGGCAGACATTGAAACGGCTTAATGGATGGTTTGTCATTTAATCTAATCTTTGAAAGATGGGTTAAAATTTTAACAAGCAGATACAGAGAGCATTCCAATCATATGGAATGACTTGAGTAAAGGCAAGAAGGTAGGAAAAAGTTGTGTATTGGTAGTTCAGTCTGGAGCATTAGAGTATAAGATTTGCAGTTAATTTTTGGTTTTGCCTCTTTTCTTTGTAGGTTTTTTTTTAAGGTTTTTACAAGGCAAATGGGGTTAAGTGGCTTGCCCAAGGCCACACAGCTAGGTAATTATTAAGTATCTGAGGTCAGATTTGAACTCAGGTACTCCTGATTCCAAGGCTGGTGCTCTATCTACTGTGCCACCTAGCTGCCCTCTTTGTAGTTTTTTTAAAAAAAAAGAATTAGTGCAATTTCTTTTTCTAAGAGTTTATTATTTAAGTTTGCTACTTAGTCTTCTTTGATAGTTAAGTGTTTTATATTTTTGAAGGTTTTCCTCTATTATTTGTGTTCTCAGTTTTGTTAATATATAATTATGTATGAAACATTTTGATTATTCATTTAATATCTTCTGGTTTTATTGTGATTTCATCTGGCTCATTTGCTAATTTATAAACTTTTGTCCTCTTTTTCAATTTTATTAGTTTTTTCAAAGAACCAGCTTTTAGTTTTATCATTTTATGAGTTGGGTTTTTTCCTAATTAATCTATTTTTCCAATTATATTTAATATCTCCTCTTTTGTGCTTATTTTAAGTTTCTTTATTTATTGACTTTATAATTTTTAAATGCATATTCACTTCATTAATCTTCTCTTTTACTGATTTTGTTTGCTTTTTCAGAAACATAATTCTCTCCCTTGAGAACTATTTTAGCTATATCACAGAAATTTTGGTATATTGGTTCATCACTATCATTTTTATTCATATAATTATTAATTATTTCCATGATTTCTTCTTTGACCTACTCTATACTTAATATTTCATTGTTTAATCTCCAGTTGGTTCTATATCTTTCTTTTGCAGTCCTGGAACCAATAACTATTTTCATTGTATTTTCATTGTTGATAAAGAATGTTTTAATAATTTTGCTTTTTTACATTTCTTTGCAATATCTCTGCACCCTAATACATTACCAATTTTTGGAAAAGTTCTGGGGAGTGTTACAAAATATCTATATTCTTTTGCTACCTCATTTAAAAGACAGCAAAAAAAGCTTTTAGCTCTAAAATCTCCAGAAATTTGTTCAGTTCCATATTTTCCTTTTAAAAAAATATTTCTGATTAATTTATCCAAAACTGATAAAGGAATATTGAAGTTACGGTCACTATTCTATTATTGCCTAGTCCTTCTTTTAGCTCAGTTAATGCTTTTCTTTATGAATTTGAAGCTTATATATTTATTTTTGATACTGGTTTGTTGTTTATGGTTCCTTTCAGCAGAGTGTAATTTCCTTGTTTATTTATTTTTATTTTTGAATGTTTGTCTTTGCTTCATCAGATGGCATGATTGAAACTCTTACTTTTTTATGGATTTATCTCAGGGAGCATTACTTTGCCCTTAACCCTCAGTTTATTTTTATATGTATTTTATTTTTTAATATAAGCAACAGGTTGTAGGGTTTTCCTTTCATATGCAATCTGTCACTTTCATTTTTATTGAATTATTTAATCCATTCACAATTAAAACTGTAATAATTAAGTTTACTTATTTCTCCATTTGTCTCCAATGTAACTTTTTTTTTCAAGGCAGTGGGGTTAAGTGACTTGCCCAAGGTCACACAGATAGGTAATTACTAAATGTCTAAGTCCAAATTTGCACTCAGGTCCTCCTGATTCCAGGGCCAGTGCTCTACCCACTGCACCACTTAGATGCCCCTAATGTAGTTTTAAAATTATAGTGCTCCCTCTTTTTCTGTTGTAAGTATAGTGCTATGTCTCTTCAGTTACTTTAGCCTACTCTTTTTAAAATGACCCTATTTACACTCTCTTATCCCCAAACCATTTGCTCTCTCATTCTCTTTGAAGTTTTGTTTATTATTTCTTTTTTCCCCCTGCTTTGGTTTGATTATTTAAATCTATCATTCTTTCTTTTTTTTTAGCTAAGTAGATTCCTTATGTCTCTCCTCCCTTTCATCTCATCCTGCTAATTAGTTTTATACTTTAAAATTTTTGTCCCCCTTTCCAGAGAGGATTTCTTTTTCAATTACTTTCTTCATTATCTATCCCCTATGCCTAATCTAGACCCTCCTTTCTCTGGATCATGACTTTTATGCTTATCTTGTCTCTATTCTCTATATTGCTACAGGAATCAAAATTTTCAGGGTATCCTTTTTGGATTTTACTTTTAAGCATCTTTATGACTTTTGTAGAGCTTGTTCCTGGATTCTCCTTTTCCATTGTGGTTCCATCCCAGAAAAATATCAATGTTTTTCTTGCTATCAAAATAAAGTCTCACTCTTTACCCCTTTTAAAATTCATCCTACATCTTCTTCATCCATTTCCTTGTAAATTCTCCTCTTCCTGAAAGATCACAAAAATCAAGCTTTTCTCATTGCTAGCCCTCATTGATCAAGGCACCTCACACTATCCTCTATATTTCTTCTCTATTCCCTTCTGTGTACCCTATTTTATAATGTGATCCAACAAAAACAAATAAAAATTGATTCACCAATAGGCAGAGTTTCATGAGGTTCTATTTATAATGCCTCAAGGCTGTCCCTTCATTATTACCTGCACTTTATTTCAGACTCAGTTCCTGTCTTGTCTATATGTAGAAATTAATCTCTTACTGATGTTGCTGATGTTATCCTTAGCTACTGTATTCATTCACCCCATCTGCCTTTCTGGTATCTGGTGTGTTCAAGAAGAAAATAATCTCTTCAAGTCTGATTTTCTTTTGGAGAAAGTTTCTACACTTTTTTATTATTGAACATCTATCATTTTACTTTTAGTTAAACTTAGATTTACAGGGCAAATCACACTAGACTGAATCCTAATCCCTATTGCTCTTTGGAACATATTATTCTATCTACTTTTTCATTTTCTGATGGGTATAGAATGCCTTTTAGTTATTTGAATTTCTTTTCCTTTGTGTTTGAAAGATTTCTCTTGTTCACTTGAAGAATTTTATTGCTTAATTAAATTCTTAAACATAACCACTATGTTTTTGAAATTTGCAGTCTTGCTTTTCTTTTTGTGTTTCTGGAGACAATCTATGCATTCTTTAATTGATATTTCCTTTTCTATGTTCAGAAATTTTCCATTATATTGTTCACGTTTTATGACTTGTGGTATTCTTCTACTCATCTTGTCTTTAAGATCAATATGCTTTCACCAGATTCACTTTTAAAAATTTATTTATTTTTTCTTTCTCATGATCTCCCCCCTCCCAGTTCAATTTCCTCTTTCACAACATGGCTGATACTTTTACCAGATTGTTTGCTGCCATGGGGAGGGAGGGAGAAAGGGAGAGTGGTAGAACATGAGGATCTTATAAACTTGAAAATGAATGAATGAATTTTGAAAACTACCCCTGTACATAGTGTGAAAAAATAAAATGGAAAATAATCAATATGCTTTGCTTAAATAGAGATTATTTTCTTTTTTTTACTTCTTTCTAGAGATTGTATGTCACTTTTGCATAATTGCATTCCCAAATAGTTCTTCTTACTTTTGTTTCTTTTGGGAGAATTACTATCACAGATTTTATTTCTTCTATTCTGCCAAATATTTCTGCTGAAAAGACCATAAATTCTGTGCTCATAATTCTCATGTCTCTGTTGAACCACTCAGGAACAGTATGTTTTAATTCCATCTTCCACAGTCTCCTTAGATTCCACAGTGTCCTCCATCTCATCAAATATTGAGTCATTTTCCTTTGTTTTGCACTATTTATAGAAGCCTGAATTTGTTTCCTTGCTCTGAAAGTTGTATTTCCTTCTTTTCTTAATTTTTCCCAATTAATTTACCTACTTATACTCAAGATTTTTTCAGTCCTTTTCCCACCTACTCCCCTCGTTTTTACTTATTGTTCACTTTCTGACTCCCTCCCTATGTTATTTCCCTGGAGGCTAAATTGCAAAGTGTCTTAGTCTCTTTTCACATCACACCAACTTATGTCTCTGCCCCACATGATTTCTAAGTGTAGAAAAGTGACTTAAGTTGGATATTGAATTCTTTCCCTCTAGTTTAATGAAATATTATATAGCCCTTCATAAAGTCCTATACATAATGTCACATTCCTTCAATCTTAGTCTCCTGGCCCAGCAGTTCAGAGCACCAACATACTACTGCTATTATAGCTGGGATTTATTTCTGTCATTTGGAGTTTGAATTCCTTAGGTTCTGAGATGAGGGGGGGGGTGAGGAATTAGGGTATAGGACTGAGTTTTATTTGAAGTCTAGAAATATATACTGCTTAGTTCTCTCTGTTCCTCCCTTCTACTTCCCAAATTGTCCACCAAGGGTCTTAGCCAGCTTTAGCCTGGAGCTAGAAAAAGATTGGGGTGACTGGGATGTAAAATGGAATGGGGAATTGTATTTTGCTGCACATTTAAATGTTGAGTTGGTTAATGAAGCCATGGTGCCAATAGTATGGTAGAGGATGGGGAAAAGATTATTAAGTGGGTTCAGAATAGGCATTAAATTTTTTTTTTAACATTTTGGGTTCTAGATTTCCTATAACTCAGAGACAGATGTATCTTTGCTGCATAATTTGTATTTTGGAGAGGTTTAAAAAATTATAAGGATTGGAGAAAATATATTGATCTCCATCTCAGTCATGTGACTTAGAAATGTCTATTATAAAATATTGTATAATTTTACCATATTCATGGGAAATACCTTGGGGAGTTATAGTATAATGATGAATAGAATATTGGAACAAGGAACATATAGATTCAAATCCTGCCTCTGACACTTATTATATGTGTGATCCTATGCATGTGCAAGTTTCCTCACTTGTTAAGTGAAAATAATAATAATAACAATAATAATAATAATAATAATAATAATATTTGAACCTAATTCACAGAGTTTTTGTGAAGTTCAAATGAGATAGTACATTAAAATTTTTTTAAATACTAAAATAATATAAATGATCCCAGTCCATGTTTCACATCTTATTCATCCATTTGCCACGTCCATTTTCTTGCCATCCCCTCTACTGTTGTTTCCTTAACATCCTCACACATCCTCCAAACATATCCTAGGGAATGACAATACTAGAAATGTGTAGTTCTGACTGGTGAGTCAACTAGCAAACACTGACATGACCAGATTTATTTAGCCAGTTCCAGGCTTCATGTCATGTTTCATATATCATTAGGTCATCCACTTAGAATATCTTGAGATCCATGCTGCCACCCCACGTACCTCACTTTCTCTATTTATAGTTATCCATTCCACATTGTGATTTTTTAACCATTATGGATTTCAATATATCATAGTAAGCATAAGAAATTATATGGGAATTTGGGGAAATTTTGCATAAAGGTCCACAGATAGCATTTAAATAAAGGTTTAGAAACTCAGAAATGTATAATATATAATATATATGTAACATATATTATATATAGTCTTATATAATATCAACAAATTTTAATTTTAATACCATGATAATTTAGACTTCTCAGATATAAAAGGATGACCAAAAAATTTTACACAAAATTTTCTATCCTAGAAACGTGGAAGGTATAAGTGTACTATATTTTGCTCTAGAAATAGTAATAAAATCAAGACTGGTAAGTTGACTTGCCTATGGCTTCACTACCATCCCAAAATGAGTCTTCTCTTGTGACTGTGTTCCCTCCCCCAACTCAAATGTAAATCTCTTGGGATAGGAACTTTTTTATTTTTTATTTGTATTCCCATTGCTCAATACAGGTATATAGTAAATAGTTAATAAATGCTTTTTGGGCAGCTAGGTGGCACAGTGGATAAAGCACTGGCCTTGGAGTCAGGAGTACCTGGGTTCAAATCCGTTCTCAGACACTTGATAATTACTTAGCTGTGTGGCCTTGGGCAAGCCACTTTTCCTTGCAAAAAACCTAAAAAAAAATAAATGCTTTTCACTTGTGAGCTAATTTTATATAAATTAATATAAATGGAATAAATAAATATTAATCTTCCTGCCAAGGAAGTTTTTTAGGTCAATATTTTTTTTTCAAATTCTTTTTAAGAAAGTAGAAATGAACAACAGATAAAGCAGTAGCTTATTTCCCCTTCATTTCTTAGTCTAGGAACTGTTAAAATGTAATCTGCTGACGAAAATCACCCACTAAACTTGTCTGTGTTCTTCTTGTGTTTTTATCAAGGATACCCTTAATCCATCCATAGGTCAGTCTCAAAAAATATTTTGTAGAAATGAGAAACTTGACAAATGGGTAAAAATTAAAAGTGCCGCTGTCTTTTGGGTTACTCCTCATTTGGATAAAACTACTGTCTAAACTTCTCCATTCTTTTGAACTCTTCCCCTCTGAAATATCTTGAAATTTAATCTCTAAGTGATTGTTAAAATTGTATTGCCCAGAGCACTGATTTCTTCTTGAATGTTTTTGGGCAAGGCTATCTATTTCTCCCAAATTTCCATCACTTAGCACAGTGTCTGGTATATTAAATAAGAGTTTAATAAATGTTTATTGATTGATTGATTGATTACAATGTACTTCCTAAATACATTTCTACTTCCTAACATCACACATTAAGTAGTGAAGTGGCAAAATCTCACTATGGTTCTTCCACTTTCATTGAATAAGGAAATAGATCATTGCTTTCATGATAGAATTGTTGGCAGATGTGTTCCATTTCTCATCTGTTTGTTGTCCCCCTTTTGGTTTATTATATAAATGCTCTTAGGATGATCTAATTCAGCTAGATCTCCTGCCAAAATATCTACAGGCTCTCATAAAAGTTGAATTTGGAATGTTCAAAAATAAACTTTGTTTGTTAGATTTTGGTTATTTGAGGTTACACTTAGTTGGGAAAAAAACACAAATAGGACAATATTTACATAGGAGATAGGACAGGCTGATACTAACCATACATTTTCATTGGATAATTTTTTTTCTATCTAAGAATTTATCTACTTTGAAAATTTACCCAATATCTTCCTCCCAAATTACCCAGAGAATATTATATTATCTACATAATATCGGAGTATGTGACTGTAGCATTAAGTGAAAGACTTGCTAGGTTTATTTTGTGTAAACCAGAAATGTATGCACTCTTTTCATTTCCTTAATCAGGTATTATCTGGCTGACAACCTCTGTGAGGGAGCCAAAGCACAACTGAGAAAAAAAAAGAATAAAAGACCTCAAAGCATTCAACAAGTATAATAAAAAAGTTTGTTTTCCTATGGGTTTCTATAGTTTCTCACTGGAGAGAACTTTGAATACTTATTCAGCACCTGTTTACTTTTCTTTACAAAGAATTAAAAAGAATAATTTATTTGTGCCCAACAGGCTTTGACTGGATGAAATAGATTGTATTGATCTAGGCCTCCAAGGGAATCCCTAGCATTGACAATCTAATTGCTATATAGTCTCCTTCATGGAAAACACTGTATTGGGAACTGGTCTTCCCATAGCAAACAGATCACTATTTTTGGTTGCTCAGTTCCATCTTCCTGTTCAGTGACCTATTGGAGATGACTCCTCTACCTGCTATGACTCTTTCAGATCATGCCCCATTTTACTGGAGATTAAACTAGCTCCAGGGCCACTAGTGCATCTCTGAAAGTCTATCAGCTTTTTGAATAGTCTTAAACTGGATGGAGGTGCTTAGTGATGATTTCCTTTGGTTTTATGGATCATTGTTTCATCTAGTTCCCTTTTAATATTTGAGGAGTTGGGCTCTACCATGGCCTTTCACTTTGTCATCCTAACTAGAAATGCTCATAAAAATTCCCCACTTTCCGCACTGCTCTACAATTACAACTCATTACTAGCTTGGCACTTTGGGATCAAAAAAAAGTCTGATTCCTCTTTAAGACAACAGCTCTAAAATGCGTAAAGATGACTACGTTGACACACCTCTTAAATCTTCTCTTATCCAGGACAAGTAGCTCTAATTTCTGAAACCCAACCTCCTGCAAGATATTTACTGGCTGTGTTGGTCATATTATATTCACATAAGTTGTCAAAATTCAGCTCATAGAAAGGCATGAAAGATTCTTTGATTTCTGTTTGGGGGTGAGTAGGAAGAGAACCCTAAGAAGTCTCCTCTGAGATGGGGTAACATACTACACATACATACACACACACACACACACACACACACACACATCCCAATACTTATATAAATCCCTTCTATTATACACACATACACATATCCCTAAAATTACATATTTTCCATTATATTTGAGTAAATAAATGTATACAATCCCCATAATTATACATATCTTCTCTATTACTTGCACACATGCATATGCATATCTATTTCCATAATTACACATAGCCCCTGTATTACACATATATCCATGTAATTACACATACCTTCATTATATATACATATATGTACATCTCCATAATTACATATATCTTCCTATTACATATATATGTATGGATATCTGTAATAACATATATGCCCTCTATTATAGATATATCCCTAAAATTACATACATATATAAATAAATATGTAGATACATCTCCATAATTATATATAATATATTATATATGTAATATTATATATATATATATATATACATAGCTCTGATTACATGCAGACATATGCATATGTATGTATAGGCACAAATCTCTCCTTGTAATTATACATATCCCCTCTATTACATCCACAAACATCTCTGTCCCCATAATTAAACACATTACTTCTATTACACATATACACACATAATTGTTTTATAACTAGTTCTTGGGGGGGCGAATTGTACCCTCAACACACTTTTAAATTTAACTGGCTTTATTGACATTTTTTCTATCAGTTTCTTAAGTCTAGATACTCCAAAAAATAATAAATATAGCCTTGATTTGTAGCTTTTGCTGATTTCCATGGTGTAAAAATTCACACGTTGTTTTGTTTACTGTTTAGACTCAAGAAAGTGATGAATATGTCAATAATTCAGGTTCAACTTAAAAGTGTGTTGAGTGTACAATTTTTCCTTCCAAAGAGCTAGTTGTTAAACATATATTAGCAATTCCTGCTTACATCTAGAGACTTGACTCAATTCCACATTAAAAAACCCCAAAATGAATAAAAAATCAATTTATCTACAGAAATAGGAAACAGGGGTGGCTAGATTGCACAGTGGATAGAGCACCAGCCCTGGAGTCAGGAGTACTTGAATTCAAATCTGGGCTCAGACATAAAAATTACCTAGCTGTGTGGCCTTGGACAAGCCACTTAACCCCATTTGCCTTGCCAAATAAAAAAACAAAAAACAAAAAACAAGAAATAGGAAACAAATTATATAGGACATTAGGTTGTCTCCATTTGGCAATTTTGCAAATAAAGATCTAAGATCTTCAGGTTCCATCTACTAAAGGTGTTTGTCCCATAGAATTCTGTCTTGGGTCGTCATCTCTTCTATCTCTGTGCTACTTCACTTGGTGATTTTGTCATTTTCTAGGGATTCAATTATCCCGCTTCAGGTTAAAGTTGCATTAGGTGACTTCTAAGATTCAATCCTGGGACTCCACAAAATGCTTTTCTTCAAAGACCATCTTCCCAATTACAGTGAGGAAGTCACAAAGAGTTCTATTTCAGCTCAACATATGACCTCGACCAGAAGCTGGGTCAGCCATCTGTCAAGGATGTTAGAGAAAGGAATCTTGTGATGAGTTGGGGGGAGGTTGGGCTAAATGATTCTTTCCAACTCTAGAATTCTAATGTCTTATGTATCTTCAAAACAATCCTGATGGTATGTATATACCTGTTAGGTATAGGGAATTAAAATTCTCTTATATGGCATATAGAGAAACTGAGATATAATGAGATCCAGTGACTTGCTGAGATTGTACTTATTTTGAAAGATTAAGTCAAAACTAGAAATGAGATCATCCCAGCTCTCACACTCAAGATCTTTCCAATTGAGACTATTCTGTCTTTTATATGCTGGAGCCTTACTAGAAGGAGAGAAAGCAAATGTTTTACTATTTGCAACCTTACTCATTGGTTCACAGCTTAGCTATCTCCCCTCTGTATTTCCATTGCTTCCATCATCACTGAAAAGAAAAAAGATAGATTCCTCACTTCTCATACTCCTCTTCCTCTCACCTCTAAGAGATCAGGCATCACAAAGATCACATGGTTAAGTCAGATACAAACAGGTCCATTTGGGTTAAAAAATAAACAGTAAAACATGAGTCCAGAGAGAGAAAAAAACGTTTTATCATTTTTTGGAAACGAAGTTATACAGATTAGAATATATCTGAAATGCATAGGGAGAATGAGCTCTTCTAATTGAGTAAGCTATCTCAACTTAAACAAGAAAGGTGCCCTGATCGCCATTTTGTTTTTATTTGAAAGTAGAATGTGTTCCTTCTCCAATAATAATACATGCTTATTCTTTTAGTACCTAAGGATATAGTTTAATTGGGCTGGATAATAAACCTAACAAGGGTATCCTGGTGCTCTTTAACTATCTAATATTAATCTTGAATTTCAATTACTAGGGGGGTTTTTGGTTGTATTCTTTTTTATTTTCAATTTCTTCTCCTAGGCGGTAAGAATAGAAGCATGAATTGAGTCATTCTTTCTCTCCATAATTCATTACCCATCTATCCCCCCAAAAAACCCCTTCTTCAATCCTCTCTATTTCATCAACTTAAAATTTAAAAGTATTTCTTTTTTAGGTTTCTCTTAGCATCCTTCACCAACTGCAGCTCACAATGATTTTTAGCTCTTCTGATCTTATTATTACAAAATCATGTTACAGTATTGTATTTATACTCAATTATGTATCCATTCTGCTATCTTTTGTACATGTCTTTAAAAAATTTGATGGGGGAGAGAAGTAAGATTAGGGGGCAGACAAAATAAATAAATAAAACAAAATAAATAAAATCTTTAAAAAAATTGAGTTATCCAATGAGTTCCTTATAAGTTATTTCCCCCATGGCCAGATATTATTTTTTTGCCCTAGCATAAATTAACTTTATTTTTTCACAATTATTTGTATTATAAATAAGAATAATTTATGATTATAAATTATATTTATGTAAACTACAATTTAAAAATATTTATATATTTTAAATCAATTTAAATGTGGATTTATAATAATTATACTTTTCATAATTAATGAATTTTATACATCATTTATATCAGAATAATTTCCCAATAAACTTATCTATTAAATAATCCCCTTTAACAAAGACAAATTGGAGCAGAATTTAGTAGACAAAATGACTGTTCAATAATAGATATATAATAATAGATAGATATAGATGGGTGATATATATTATTCCCACTATTTTTCCCAAAATCCTGATTGATCATTGTAATTAATCTGACTGTGGAAGTATTTTTAGGAGTTTGTTTATTTTATTGTAGCTTTTATGTTAATTGTTCTCTTGATTCTACTTTCTTTGATCTACTTTCTTTAATACAGATCTCAGCATTTTTGATTCACTCATCAGGGAAATAGTGCCCTTCCTTTTGTCTTGAATTTCCCCAAACTAATCTCAGCTTCTTCAATTTTTGAAATTTTGCTCAAAATTGCGTAATAAAATGTTTCCTATGAGATTTCTATGACTTCCTGCTTCTTATGAAGCCAGAAATAGCTTCAGAACAGCTGCAATGAGGAAGCATAGGCAAGCAAATCCCAAAATAAAATGAAGGTGGATCAATTTTTCTTCAAGGCAGTGGGACATATTCAATGTTTTTTGTTTAAAGGCATTTTTTTTCCTGTACAAATCTTCTTTTAAATTCTCCCATTAGAAAACTATCTACCATAGTACTATCTTCTACTACTACTACTACTACTACTACTACTACTACTACTACTACTACTACTACTACTAGCCATAAATTCCAAGGTGATCAAGGAAGAAAGTAGAGTTTCATATGTACAAGAACAGCACTTTTTGTAGCATCAACTGACCTGGAAACACTACATGTGTCCATCAATCAGGAAATGAGTGAACAAATTCTTAAATGTCAATGTAATTAGATGTGATTGCCCTAAAATAAATGATGAAAATCACAACAGAGGAAAAAATGGGAAGACATATAAATAGATGAAGAATGAAATGAGAAGAATCAAGAGAACAACATATATGACACCAACAAAGGTAGAGGATATCAAAATTCTTATCAAAGTAACAAACAATACTGATTTACAAAAGCAACTGATGATGAAAAATACTTCCACCTCTTTACAGAAAGATAATACACTAGAAATTCAAAAGGAGATATATATTCTCAGACATAATTAATATGTGGTTATTTCTCAATAGACTAAATATATTGATAACAAAGTCATGCTCAAACCTAGAGAAGGGGGATAGATTAAAGGGAAGTGATAAATATGAAACAAGAATCATTTTTTTAAACTCACAAAAGAAAATTTAAAAAGTACAAAGGAGACACAAACAATAGAACAGTTTTGCTACAGACTTATGAAATAACAGCCATGTAAATATCAATATGCTTCCTTAAAAAAGCTAAAGTTTTTATATTACAGTTCATTTTATTATACCAATACCCTTGTTCTTTAGATATTGAAATATTAGTATATATTGATGATTAAGTTTACAATAGAAAGGAAAATTAAATTTCAAAAAGAAAAATGAAATTATGAGAAAGTTTCATTTCTTCAGAATCATGAGGAAAGGAAGCATTCCAAATAAATAAAATGAAGTATAGATTTAGGACAACTAATTTGAAATGTAAGATGAGTAATTGCTTGAATGTAAATAAAACTCAGGGCAAAAAATGGGATTGTTGGTAGAGAAAATTCTTAACAAAACAAGGGATAAAGATAAAAAAAAATAAAATAGGCAATTTCCATTTATTTAAATTTTTTAAAGCAAGAACAAAACTTTCAGCCAGGATAGCTGCCTGAACAGATGGTATACCCTCCAGTTTCCAAATACCTACTTTAGCAAAGACCTGAAATTCCCACCAGACCAAAATAATGACCAAGAAAGTCAATGAGAAACTACAGTAAATAATGTCTTCTATCCCAGAACTATTCAAAAATCCAGCCAAAAGCCAGGGGAATAGAAGAGGGGTCTGCCAACAAAGTCATCATCAGAGCAGGCAAATAAGCAAGCAACCTCCCAGGGCAACTGGAGACAGGCTAGAGACATATGTAACTAGTGACTGGAAGCAGCAAGAGCATAAGGTTCCCTGAAGAAAGGGCTTAGGGATGCCAGAAAATCCTGGGGGAATGCTAGGGCAGAGGACATAGATTACTCTAGTAGGGACCTTAGAAGAGGATGGGGAGACCTGTGTCAAAGAGCTGAAGCAACAGAGAAATAAAACCACATTTAAACCAGGACATCCCAAGCTCAGGGTCTCTAATATTCCACTGTCTTTAGATCCCATAGAAAGCCCTGAAGACTCAACACACTGAAGCTCAAGTATCTAAAGGGTCTAATCCCAAAATGTAGTGGGTCTACCCAGGAACTCAGCGGACCCAAAGTAATTCCAAACAGTACTGACTACCCCTCCCAAAAGAGTAGCAGGGGTCAGAGCCTGGCCCTAAACTGGAGGGATTAATAAATTAAAGTAGTTAAAAAGTGATAATCTAGAGATTCCCCCCAAAGAAGGAGCAAATTGCTCCCCATTGAGTGCGAGCAGATTCAAAGGGCAAATAGGATTTTCATAAAGACTCTGTGAATATATAGAAAAAATGAAGAGGTTAAAAATAAAAAAGAAAAATTACAGGGAAAATAAATAGAAAGATAAATAACTAAATTAGAGAAAGTTGAAAAACTTACCCAAGTAACAGATTCCATAAAAAATAGACTAACTCAAAATCAATGATTTCTTGAATAGCAAGAAATATTAGAACAAATCAAAAGACTATTAAAAACATGAAGAAAATGGGAGATATCTGTTATCAAAAGCAAGTGACTTGGAAAACAGATCAAGATGAGATAATTTAAGATACCTGAGAACCATGACTTAAAAAAAAAGACTGGGACATTACATTTCAAGAAATTATAAATGAAAAAATTTTCCATATCTGCAAGAACCAAAGGAAAAAGCAAAAAATAGAAATAACCTACTGATCATCCCCCCCCAAAAAAAGTCCTGAGAATGTTAGTCAAGATCTCAAAAATCCAAGCTAAAATAAAATAATACTATAAGTATCCAGAAAGAACCAGTTTAAGGGAATCATAGTCGGGATTACATAGGACCTGGAAGCTTTTACTAAAAGCCCTTGGAGATCTTAGAATATAATATTTCAAAAAGCAAAAGATATAGGCTTACAAACTTATAAATTCTATGGGGGGAAAATGGCTCTTTAATAGATGCGAAAATTTTCAAGCATTATTGATGTAAAGACCAGAACTGAGTAGGAATTTTGAAATACAAACACAGAATCCAGAGAAACCTGGAAAGGTAAACTTATTTTAACAATTGGACAGAATCATATGATGATATAATACTAACATTCTAAGGGAGAAAAAAAAACATTCATCTATTCAGAACCTTAATGTCTTTAAAGGAAGTTAAATAATAAAAACAGAGGTCCTGGTGGGTGGATTGTTCTGTTTTGAAGGTTTTAAGAGGGGGAAGACAAGGAAAAGTAAAAGGAGGAGGAAGGGAGTAGAATTTGTTTTTTCTTATAATTGGAGAGTTTGAGAAAAATATATAAACATAGAAGAAAGGCATGGACAACATATGAATCTTACTCTTCTCTGAAACAAATCAAGCTTAAACAAATATAATCCATAATTTTATATAGAAATAGATCAAATTTAGGGAAGCAAACAGGGATTGGAAGGCAGGAAAAAAGAGGGAGGATAAAACTGGGAAAGGGAAGAGTCTCAACTTAAGCAAACTACTAGAAGCAGATTCCCTATTTCTTTTAATGGTATCACCATCTTCCCAGTCTAGTAGATGCCTCACTATCTCTCACCCCAAAACCATCTGTTTCCAAAGCCTATCAACTTCACCTTTGAAATATCTTTTGAATTTACCTCCTTCTTTCCTCTGATACTGCTGCTGCCCTCATTATCTTATGTTTACTATTGCGATAGCCTGCTCGTGGGGATTATAAATTATGTAACTTATATTATTTATTATATAATACATATTTTATATATAATCTCTCCTTACTCCAATTCATGCTTCATTACAGCTTAGGTCTAACCATATAATACCCATTCAATAAGTTCCAATGTCAGGATCAAATACAAAACCAACTGCTGGCATTCAAAGCTCTTCACACTTCCCTCCCCCCATTTCTCTCCCCCTGCACCAACCCAGCTCTTCCACCTTTCCAGTCTTCTTATGCCTCAGCACAGGATTTGAAAGCTTTTACTAAAAACCTGTGGAAATCTTAGAATATAATATTTCAAATAGCAAAAGATATAGACTTACACACATGCAAATCCTATAGAGGAAAAAAATGAACCTTTAATGGAATTTTGATTGAGTGACACTGACCTCTTTGCCAGAAAACTCCATCTCTTGACAATAGGCATTTTCTCTGATTAATTCCCATGCTTGGAATGTTCTCCCTCTTCTCCTCTACCTCTTTTCTTCCAAGTCTTCTTTCTAGTCCTAGCTAAAATCCCACTTTCTACAAGAAGTCCTTCCCAACCCCCCTCTTAATTTGGGGGCCTTTCTTTTGCTAATTATGTCCTATTTATCCTATACGTTGCTTGTTTACACATATTTATTTGTTATCTCCCTTATTAAATTGAGGCTTTCTTTAGGACAAAAAGTGTCCTTTGTCTCTTTTTGTATCCTCAGTTTAGTACAATGATTGAAAGATGGATAAGAGAAAAAAGTGAAAGAACTAGAATCAAAAAGTTTACCTTAGATTTCTCTTAAGTAATTAGCATATAGTTGAAAGAATTGTAGTATATTGATATATTCTCTGATGTTGAAGAGGAAGGAGATACATCCATTTAAGTTATGATTTAATAAGAGGGAGGATAAGTGCCAACCAAGTGGTTGGCACTGTACTGAATAGTGGATATAAACAAGAGAAAGAAAGATAGTTCTTGTTTTTATGGAAAGAACAATATCTTCCTCTTAATGGAGGAAGACAACCCACAAAAAGAAACTAAAAAAGAGAAAAAGGTGAACTCTAGAAGGTACAAGTTTGGGAACAAGATGAAGATGATGATAGAAGGGAAACCAAGAACCAAGCAAAGAAAATGCTGACAAATGAAGAGATGTCTGGGATTTTGAGTACTCCTAAAACTATGGGACGAGTTTTTTGCCTTATTCTTCAGTCCTCCAATCAGAGAGACAGAAGTACTTGAAAATACTGATGAAATATGAGTAATAAATCTCTATGATAATGTGATTCCTGGGAATGAGTTATCTGATGATGAGCTTATCTTGGATGGGTCAAGATGAAAATGATGAAATTAAAACCAAATAGAACTAATGACAAATGAAAGGAGTCATGATAATACATAAACAGAGCTAGTTTTTGTAACCAGGCATTACAAATGATTATTTCTTTTTTGATTCTCATTGCTACCATTTAACTACTACTTACTAGTTAGACATAAGTTTAGAGACCTAGTATGGTGGTACACATCTGTTAGTCCTGTGACTGGGGAGGCTGATGGATCGATGGAATTCAGGAGTTTTAAAGGGTGAAGGCTGTGAGGTCCTTGAGAACAGGTAATGCATTCTATTATTTTTGTTTTGCTTTCTGTTGTCATTTTTTCCTTCTTTGTATCTCAAGTAATTAACACAGTTGCTGGCACATTTTTTTAGTTCTTAGTAAAATGTTAGTTGACTGAATGACTACACTAAATCCAGTACCAATATGGTGAATTTCCAGGATGCCAAAGAAGAGGCAAATTAGCCCAGGTCAGAAAAAGAACAAGTCAAAACTTTTAAACCAATCAGCAGTTGGACAGGTCTCAGGGGGTGGTTATTACACTTATAGCCTGGGGAAGTTAAGGAGATTCAGTTTCCCTGCCCCACCACAAACTAACCAAAAAGAAAAAGAGAAAAGAAAAGAAAAGAAAAGAAACAAAGTTAGTTCAGGGCATTGGGTCTCTTTTCAGCTTCTTTTTAAGCAGGGGAAATAATGTGTATTTATAGCCCCTATCAAAAATACCTTAAGAAGAAAGATAAAATGGAGTAATACCAGACAGTTCAATGCAATATTCCTAAAGCTCTGAGTCTCAGGTGGAACTGGAAGCTTTCATGGTTTCCCATACAAATCCCTAAACAATTCAATGTATTTCAATAAGTATTTACCAAGCACCATCTTTGTGAAATGCATTAACCAAGATAACAAAGACAAAAATAAAGCAGATCTTGCCCTCCTGTGGCTTGCGTTCCATTAGAAATGTAAAGGAATAGAAGATTTTATACAATATATACAAATCTGTAAATACAAAGGATATGTAAAGTTTTTGGTGGGGGAAGGTGGCACAGGAAAAGCACTTTCTAACTTTCTTGTCCTTCCTAATATTTCTACAATGAAAATCACCTGAAAGTAGAATGGACTGCTTTTTTTTTTTTTAGGTTTTTGTGAGGCAAATGGGGCTAATTGGCTTGCCCAAGGCCACACAGCTAGGTAATTATTAAGTGTCTGAGACCAGATTTGAACCCAGGTACTCCTGACTCCAGGACCAGTGCTTTATTCACTAAGCCACCTAGCCACCCCTGTACTGTTTTCTTAAAAAAAAAAAAAGCCTAAGAACAGAATTGCCTATTTATTTGGGGACTTAGCCTCATGAAGGCTATCTTTTATATATATATATATACATATATATATATATATATGTGTATATATATATATATATATATATATATATATATATATATATATATATATAACATGTCTTTGCTTGGATAGTTATCAGCCTAGCTTTCTTTAGCAAAAAAAAAAAAAGAACAGATACCAGAATATTCCAAAATCTTCCCCCAATTTGTATTAGCCTATTTCATTCCTAAAGAAGACAAAGTCCTTGAAGATATGGATCATTTTCTTTGTTTATCTTTGTATTCCTAGTACAGGACTTGGATGATGATGTTTCTCCTTCATCCTAGAAGACCATGACATCAGGGGAGGTGATGCCATAACAAGCACATGGATTGGATTGGAGTGAGGGATTTCTGGGCTAAGTCACCAGCCTCACTTTCTCCTTCAGAGTCATCTAGATCCAGCTGTCAGATATGAATTGGAATGACTGAAGATGATACTAGAAGTATGGTAGTTAGGATTAAGTGACTTGTCCAAAGTCACATAGCTAGTGTCAAGTGTCTGAAGTTCACATTTGAATCCGGGTCCTTACTCCAAGACTGATCCTATTCACTGCACCACCTAATACAAGACTTGGAACAAAGCAAATGAATAATAAATAATTACTGATTGACTGATTGAAGATGATTCAAAGCAATATATATTCTCTTCTCTTCAACTTCTAGAGTACTTAATTTCTATGCTTTTCATTTGGTTTTTATCATAATCTACCTTTTACCATTTATTTTCTATTGTGTATATATATATATATATATATATATATATATATATATATCACCACCAACTAAATTATATGTTGAAAGTCTGTCTCTATATCTTATATTTCTTTCTATGTCCATAAAGCAATGCACAGTGCCTTGAATATATATGTATATTATATATGTGTGTATATAGATATATAATGTATATATAATATAAATACATTTTAAATTTTATTCAGATCTGTGCTTTCAACAATTTAGAGAAATCCTTGTGTCAAAGCTCTACTGATACTGATTGGAAGTTCATTTACAGCTTTTGTCTCAGGCCACAAAAGGATAAATGACTTGTCCATGGTCAAATAGCTAAGAAATGTCAGGGGTAGGACTTGAACCCACCATACTTCCTCTTAGAGTAGTACCTAATAAATCTTTGTTGATTGACTGGAACCCACATCTCCTGTCTCATGGTCTAGTGCTCTGCCTACCAGACAGCCTTGACAATATACACATATAGCAAGTTATAAATCATAAAACTACTTGGAAATGGGTAAAAGTCTAAGGCCAAATAACTGAATATCCATTCATAAGAATAATAGGGCTATTGGAAAACATGACCTAGGTTCCTCATTGTTGTTTTTATTTGGGGGATTCTCTGACATGCTTATATGCACATATTGTATATATACTTATGGGGGAGAATGTAACAACTGACTTTCTGTCTTTAAAGTTGATCATTATATTCTCAGATATTTAAAGGAATGAGGTAATGACTTCAAGATCACGGGCATTTTCCTTTGGGTCTTCAATTGTTTCACTTTCTCCTGGCAATGGCCTCCACCCACTTCTCCTAAGCAGTGACTACCAGACTGACATTGCACTGGAAAAACAGTCTTTCTTCGTCCTTCTGAGTGCATGTTTCATGCATTAAATTGACTTAATCATTTAAACTTTTACTATATAGTTTGGCAATTGTTACTTAGTAGAATTGCATGTTCCCAATTTAATGCATTTAATATGTATTTAAGTGGGTTCCAATGAACTTAGTCATTGCTATTCAAATTCAAGGACCATATCTCAAGTTTCAGGGTTAAGATGGAGAGATGACGTGAGTAGTGGGTAATAAGTGGAAACCATCTATCAAGACACATTGGAGGCTGAAACAGATGGTGAAGAAAGGATTTTGGGTATATTTCCTCTGCTCCTGGGAGAACCTACCCCTCCCCTTTTCCTCAGAAGACATACACACTGGCTAGTGTCACCCCACAGCTTCTAGCTAGTGTTTCTACTTTGTTAAAAATCCCAGAAAAATATAAAATCCACCTGTTTCTCAGGCCTTGGATCATAAAATTAAAAGTTACATGGTCAACAAGCTGAGGTCAGATAGCAGATCCTCTGAGCTAAACCTTTGATTTAGAGAGTATTGCCTGCTCAGTGGACACTGAATGGTAGCAACCACCCTTTGTATCTATCGTGTTATAGGGAGATCTTTTTATAAGAACCCATGAAAAAGGAAAAGGCAAATAGATAGGATTTATCTCCATCACCCTCTCATCTTTTCCCTTTACTGTGAGTACTCAAACCTTGAGCCTTGGCCATCAATCATCCTCCATTGATCAACCCTTTCTAAGGTTGTTCTTTCTGGGAATGCTTCTTATTATTAGTTCTTTCTCTCCTCTCATCTTAATTTCTGTTCTGTACCCCTGTAAAGCTAATCTGATAAACTAATTTATTGAAGAGTTTTATGGGTGATAATTCTCTATCTCTCTCTCATTTCCATAGAGTATATCTATTGAAAAGTTTCGTTGGGATCAGGGATGGTTCCATTTTATGTTTATCTCCAGCAGGGTTAGAGGATCTGATGAGAAAAGAAAGTATGTTGGAATCAATATAGTTGACAAAATGTGAGTTGCCTTGACTATGGAGGTGATTTCCTTACATGTGAACCTCTCTACTATATGCTCTATGTGAATGTTTTCAATCTTTTCACAAATTTTATTTTTGTAGGAGAATGAACCCAGGTTAATGGGAAAGTATTTTGCTACTATTGTTCTAATATTTTGTTTCAATAAATGCCCTTGCTTTGAGGTAATAAATTCAACTGGGTTACTGTTAAAAATAAACCCACCAGTTAGTATTAGTTTTGGGAAGGTGGTTTTATTAAATACATTGAAACTGTGATAGTCATTCCCTGGTAAACTCAAGTGAGTGAGAATTTAGGAGGGAAATTTAGTCACCTAGAAAGGAGGATACTCCCTCCCCACAGGAATATTCTTGAGTCGTCACCTTTCATTTCCCTCTCCTAGGCAACAGCTCCTTTCCAATTTCCTCTCTATTAGTTTTAGTCTCTTTCCCTAAGACTTTACCCTGGAGGAGAGACAAAAGAACTTATTCCCCCCTCCCCAACTTTCTATTTTCATTCTAGCATACCTTTGTGTCTTATCTCTCCCACCTTCAACTTCCCAAAGAGTAAACTCCCTCTATCAATGCAGATCAACAAATGTTCTATAATTTACATCTTAGAGACTGTAGACACTTAGAGACTAGGGCACTAAATGATTACATGACTCTCCCAGGATCACATAATCAATATATATATATATATATATATATATATATATATAGAGAGAGAGAGAGAGAGAGAGAGAGAGAGAGAGAGAGGAAGGATTTGAATACAGATCTTCCTGACTTCAAAACCTATCTGCTATTTCATGTTCCCTGGCAAAAGATGAGGAAACAATTAATAAATTGATTGAATTACAAATAATAAGGATTTTATACATTATGGTAGTAAGGACATAGTTTGGATTAGGGGCACTTTCTTTTATCTTTATCTTTTCTTTGTATCCCTAGTTCTTAGCAGAGTTCCCAGCACACAATTCACAACAGATGGTAGTTGAATGACTGACTGGCTTTGCAATTACATCACACAAGTAGTTTCCCACTCTGTTCATAAGTTTTCATACAATTGAAGATGGGAGGAAATGGGCTTCAGAAAAGAGGGTTTAAAGATCAGGTTCTTTGGGAGTGAAGAAAACATCAAATCGCTGAGTGAAGAGAGTAAGAAAAGGCATATACTTTAATTCATAGGATGCTTGGAAAGTTCTCAGGTTGTTACAGAAAGTTCATAGGTTAGTACATAAAGTTCATATATGACCACAATGAATTCACAGGTTAAGTTCTTTGGAGAAGCAGCAAGATAGTGAATTTCTTAAAGGACAGGCTGATTAGCTGAGGTTGAGGTTAAAAAAGGTTAAAGTGCTTAAAAGGAAATAAGGAAACAAAAGAAACTTAGATCAACATAGAGCTAGCTGCATGAAGCTGGGGCCAAACTGGTAGTTGCAAACTGGGAAAGGATTAGTTAAGTTAAAAAGGAAAAGGAAAAACAGAAGAAGTTTAGAGCAAAGAGAGAACAAAGAAGGCAGGGAGCCAAGAAGAAAAATAGAAGAGAGAAGGGAGGAGAAGAGAAGGGAAGAGAAGAGAAAGAAGAGAAGACATCTTAGATCAACATAGCTGCATGGGTCTGGGGCCATATTGTTCCAGCATCATGGGCCAGGTTAGAGAGAGAAAAGAAGCAAACGACCACCTACTGGAAGTTCAAGACAGAGAGAGCCGGTGCTAGACATAAGTCTACTCAACCTTTTCAATGGGCAGGATAAGGATGTTGCTTGAGGAGCAGTTTAGCACCTGTCTCCGGGTATTCTCCAATGCTATATGATAGGGGTGGTCCCCAAGAAATGGCTAAGATGTGAGTGCATGAGTGGCATTCTACACACTCACCTTCCTCTAGCCCCAAAGGGCATGACCAAAAAAGTGAGAGAGAACAGCATCACAGTACAGAAAAGTTTCAAAAGATTACTACATTTCCTCTGTAACCAGAGTTTTCCTACTTTACAATCCCAGATGGGGTCAGCTTTTTTATTGGTTCCTTTATGCAGATCAAGACACTGAAATATGTTCTATAGTTATTATTCTGTAGCCTCTTAGCAACTATGTATCCTTCCCCCTCCCCCAGTTACATTGTCCAAGAAAGGTCAAATAAACCTTTAGTTTGGCATCTTGACCCTCCCAGGCAAAATACAAGACCCTAGTAATAAAACAGTGGATCCCTACCTTAGCCTGAAGGGATTAAGTCTTTGAGTATTCCTCATCTGCATAGCCTTCATTACCTCATCTCTGCTCTTTGAACTACTGCCCCTCATCAACATATCCCTGCCCCCCCCCACTACAGTTCTCCTTAAAAGTTCAGCTCACTCCTCATATGACTTGCTCCTATGTCTTTGGAGGTAGCCTGCTCTGGGCCAGTATCATCCCCCAAACTCTCCTGTCCCTATGCCCTTCTCTAATGTCTTGTCTACTTAATGATGTGGAATTGACCCATTCTGGGTAGCATGATTTCCCCAAACTCTCCCATCCTCTTCTTCTACAGAAAGTCACTATCTTGTTGCTTCTCCCAAGAATGTACCCTGTAAACTGTTTGAGCAACCTGTGAATTAAAATCTAAACCTTTCTTGCCTCTCTGAACCTAAGAGTTGGTGATTTCTTAACTCGAAATGAACCCACAAAACGAAGTCCTCACTCCCCAAAGCCCATTTCTCCCTTCTTCACTAGCACACAATAGACAAAAAATTGTAGTGGACTGACTGACTGGCTTCTCAATTTTACTACATAAGTAGTTTCTTCCTCTGCCTGTACATAAGTATTTATTAAATCACAGATGAGGTCAGCTGTTTTATTGGTGTCTTTTTGTAGAGAGAGGTTAATTAACTCACCTTACGGTTTAGTGGTTAACTAACAGTAGAGTTAGGACTTGAAAACCAGATCTCAACTTCCAATTCAGTGTTCTGTGCATTCTGTATTTCTGTTGACTTTCTTTACTCTCAGTATATATGAATGGTCAATGCAAATAAAGATTGAAGTGATTTCTTCAGGATAAGATATCAGTTCCAACCAATGTTCATAAAGTAATCCTTTTAGAGGAAGGTAAAATAGACAAAAATTAAAACACACTACTAGTCTAACCTTGGACAAAGAACTGAACTTCTCTGGGCCTTATTTTTCTCATTTATAAAATGAGGGGTTTAGATTAAGTGACTGACCTACATAGTCACTTCTAGCTCTAAATCTTTGAGCCGCTAAACCAATGAAAGCTGAGTCAGCACTCAGCTGCCATCAATAATAGAAACAAGTGACTCACTATATTAAGTGAGTGATCAGTAGTAAGTAGCTTCCTGGGAAGTTGGAAAGACAGGGTAAATGAAAAGGGAATATATGGGTCTCAAGTTGATCAGGATTCAGGACTTAAGCATTTTCTTTATATTGTAAATGGTCACATACTTGATTGACTTACTTGAGTTTAATCCTATCTAAAATCTCTAGGCACAAAGAAAAAATTCAGAAAAGGAAGAGTACTCAGAGTTATTTAGTCTGATTTGTTAAGTGACCAGGATTTCCTCTATAACATTCTAGACAAGAGTTGATCCAATCTTCCCTTGAAGATTTCCATGAATGGGAATTTCATTATATTCTGACAGTGCTTTCCATTTCAATTCAATTCATCAAAAACATTTCCCAAGCAATTTTCTATGCAAGATAGAAAAATAAAATTAGAAGAGTGCTAGGCTTTAAAGGAACTAGATAATACCTATGCAGGTAAATAGATATAATGTAATTTGAAGAATAAAGGGAGGAGTAGATTGTTTGGGAATAGCCTGAGCATAGGTACAGAAGATTGTAGATTGGCAGGAAAGATTGACAGTTGGCAGGAAAGTTTGGTAGTCCAATAGATTGCACGAAGGAGAATAATATGAAATTATTTGAGGAAGGTTGGTGGCAAAAAGTGTTGGAGGACTTTAAAAGCCAGACTGAGTGGTTGGCATTTTATCAAAGAGGCAATTTAGAATCAATAAAGTTTTTTTTAAAGTAGGAGTGAATGAATATGGTACAATCTATGCATTAGGAATATTAATTTAGCTGCTATGTGGATGATTAAAAATTGTAGAAGGGAGATACTGAAAATGAGAAAAAGAGATTATTATAATAGTTCAGGTAAGAGGTAAACAGAATCTGAACCAGGGTGGTGATTTGGAAGTGGACAGAATACTGGACTTGCAATCATAAAGACCTGAAACAAATTCAGCCTCAGATACTTACTAGCTATATGATACTGAACAAGTCATTTACCCTCCATATGACTCAATTTTTCATTGTTAAAATGGAGATAGTACTTCACTCTCAGGGTGGCTGTGAAGATTAAATGAGAATATTTGTAAAACACTTAGTGCAGGTTTAACACATAGTAAATGTTATATAAATACTATTATCCTTATTGCTATTATGATGATGATTATTATTGGAATGAGGAGAAAGGGAAAGATATTATGAAAGTAGAATCACCAAGACTTGACACTTGATTGGATGTGGGCAGGGGTGAGGAAGATAGAATCAAGGATGGATTCAAGATTGTGAATATGGGTGACTAGAAGAATAGTAGTGACTTCAAAAGAAACAGGAAAGTCAAACGAAAGAGTTGACTTATTAAGGAATAGGGTGAATTCTAGTTCTTTGAGATTCTGGCAAGAAATTGGCACAGCTGAATTAGAACTGAAGGAAGAACTTCATAGGGGAATCATAGGGATAGAGATATTAATTGAACCCTTGAAAGTTGTTAAGACTCACAATGGAGATTATATAGAGAGAAAAGGGTCCAAGACAGAACTTTGGGGTGGGGGGACATCTATATTTAGATCTTGGGAGATAGATTAGCAAAAAATTCAAAGGATTAGTAAAATGCACATAAAGGAGAACTAGAAGACAACTATACCACCAAAACCAAAGGAAAAGAAAGTATTCAGGAGGAGGAGATGGTCAGAAGTGTCAGTTTAAGAAAGATCTTATAGGATAAGCACTATGGAAAGACCATGGATTTAACAATTGACATGTAGAAATGTTTGGGGGATTTGCTAATCTCATTTGCCCCTTACTATTTAATACTATAACACTTTATCTAATCCTGATTTCTAGGGTAATTAATCTAGGCTATGGTTATATAGCCCTTCAATAATAATAAAATTTCAGGGCAGCTAGATAGTGTAGTGGATAAAGCACCAGCCCTGCAGTCAGGAGTACCTGGGTTCAAATCCCAGGTCAGACACTTAATAATTACCTAGCTGTGTGGCCTTGGGCAAGTCACTTAACCCCGTTTGCCTTGAAAAAACCTTAAAAAAATAATAAAATTTCAAGAAAGTCTTAATTAAATTTAGAGTTGTCACAAGTTCATCAAATAGTATTTATTTAATAAACTGGAGAAACCCCCTTTCTTAATAGTAATTACTCTTGTTTCATTATATATTGAATCACTTAATCTCCTACAGTTAAACTTTAAAGTTATCAAATATGTATTTTATTCATAATTAATTATCACTTGAAATCATAGATAATTATTTATAATTATTAACAATGGAAAAATATCACTACTAGAATCACTTCCAGTCCTCATTGTAATAGAAGATAGTTTCTCTTCTAAGAAAAGAGTACCATAGGATAAAACTCATAAGCTAAGGACTCTAACTAAACTTTCGAGAGACAGAACCCACAAAGGGACCCAGAGAGGCAGTTCTCCTACTCAAGGTAACCTGGAAAAGAGCAGAAAGGCTCTGCTCCCCAGGGTAGGAGGGGCGCCAGCCAGAGGGAAAGAACTTCAGCCTCCAGGAGGCAGCCCCAGGGCACTGGGGGCCCCTGCTCACAGCAGTGGGGGAGTCTCCTGAGCTACACCCCGGGGAGAACCAGGCACAAAGTGGGGGAACAGCAGGGGACCTCTGCCAGAGCGAGCACATGGAGCCCAGCCCCCAGGGCACACAGTGAGCAGTGTGGTCTTTCAGCAGCCCAGATCCAGGAACAGAAGCAGGCAGAGCCTGTAAGCAGGAGCCTCCAGGGCATGAGCCCATTGAGCTGAGGGAGGGGAGTGAAGAGAGAGAGACTGCAGAGCTCTGTCCTCTGCCCCTGGAACAGGACTCTGAACACATTCAGATACTGATGGCAGTCTAGGTCCCCACACAGAACAGCAGCAGCCCCCTCCACCTCAGGCCCATGGCAGAGGGGGGGAGGCATATGGTCATTCACAGACCAGGAGGGAGGACAGAGCCTCACACAATGAGACCCTTGTGGGAGTGCCCAAAAAGCTCAGGAAGCACCCCCAAAAACAGGCTTAGGCTGGGAAAATGAACAAGCAGAGAAAAAAGAGGAACACCATTGAGAAATATATTATCTATGATCCCAAGAAGGATGGATATACTCAGTCTGAAGATGAGGAAACACAAGCTCCTGCATCTAAAGACTCCCAGAAAAACAGAAACTGGGAAAAAGAGTACCATACCATCTCATTTATTCAGGAACCAAGCAGTCTCTTCCTAAGAATTCTCTATGTTTTCTTAATGAGGTAAAATTCAGATAGTTTCATGGAAAAGAAAGGCCTCTTTCTTCTCTTGCTTCTCTACAACCATAAATAGTCTCTTTAGTTTTTGTTATGTCACGACTTTTAGTAGGTCTCTAGATTCATTCATAACATTCTCTTTATAGCTTTCTTCATCAAGCAGCAAGTGATAATTCTCATGAGAAAAAAAGATTGTTTATCCTCTTTCTCTGCATTCTTCATGATTTATCTTATATATCCCCATAGATTAAAAATGTATATTTTCACTTATTCCATAGGGAGAAGTACTTAATGGAATGACAATTACAACTATAGGTCCTATATAAGTTCCATGCTTTTAAAGAAGTAACAAAAGTATCTGTAGTTTCTATATGAAAGGTTTCTAAAACAGGTGTTAAAGAGTGATAGCAGTAATTTTGCCTAGAACAGTTTTAGTTAAATGATGGAGTTGGAAGTGAGATTTCAAAAAGCTGAGAAATGAGTGGGAGGTGAAGAAGTATAGGCAAAAAAATAAAGAGATGTCTCCTATCTAAGACTATGACTGTGAAAGAAAGAAAAAACCCATGATGATAGCTTGAGGAGACAACAAGAATATGTGAAAGGTTAGTTGTTGTTTTAAGGATGGGGGGAACCTGGACAGGTTTCTAGGCAGTAGGGAAAGAACTCATAGAAAAAGAAAGATTAGAAATAAATGAGGGAAAGATGGGTTGAAATTTTGGAGAGAATGGAAGTAGGATTAGAAGCAAGGGTAGGGAGATACTTTTAACTATGGGAAGGGGCACCCCTTCCTCAGAGATTGGCAGACTAAAGAGGAGTGGAGGTGAGGGAGGCTGACAATATAGAAAGCCTTAGAATTTTGAAATAATAAAAAAGGGAGCTCACAATGGAATGCCATTTTTTTTGTAAAGTAAAAGGCAAACTTCTCTACCGAAAGGAAGAGAAAATAAATGATTAGCAAGCTTAAGAAGAAGAGTGAAGGTTCAGGGCTGCTACTGTGGAGAGTATAATACTAAGTTTGTTGTTCAGTTATATTTGACTCTTTCAACCCCCATTTAGAGTTTACTTAGCAAAAATATAGACATCGTTTGCCTATTTCCTTCTTCAGTGGATTAAGGCAAACAAGTTAAGTGACTTGCCCAGGATCACACAACTAGTGAATGTCTGAAGCTGAATTTAAACTCAGATCTTCCTGACTTCAGGTCCAGTGATCTATCTGCTGAGTTTCCTAGCTGCCTCTGATATAATGTAATAAGTCATTAGGAAATAATAAAATAATTTTCAAGTGGTGGTGAGTGTCCAATTGAGATTAGATCACATAAATTTGTAGTGGGTTTAGCCTACATGTTTAGATGACTTCCCCTCCAGTGTTCAGCAGTGCAAGAATAAAAAGGGTAAGGAAAATGTTAGGTGTATTTACCCTGACCTATTTCATCTAGCCATCTGAAAAAGCAAATCTTTGCCTTTAAAAACTACTGAATATCCAACTACAGGCTTCTTGCCATTAGGACTTGTTTTGAGATCAGATTCTAGTGACCCAACTAGAAATTAAGTTCTTGCTTCAGATGTGGTATATCTTTTGCATATTTGTCATCCTTTTCCATCTTGAGATGAGACATAGGTGCTGCCAATGAATTTGAGTTTTCAGTTTCAACTGAGAACTGACCATCACACATTTACTGACCCCATCTGCTTTCTCTTCTGTTCTCCTTGGTGTTTAGAGGAAGAACTGACTGATCTAACTGCCTCAGTACAGATGGTACCCTTCATCATTAACAAAATCTTGGAGGATTCAATTGGTACTTTCCCTAGGTTGTACAAATTTTTACCTGCTCCTCCCCTAGTTTCTATAATTCAAAGTTTCCATTTGCTAAGGTCAAAGCCCTCATTTTCTGGAATTATTTCCTAGAGTGTCATCCCCATCTAGCTCAGACTTCTCCTTTCCAAATTCCACTCTTGCTTTGTTTCCACTCTGTCATCTGCAACCTCCACACTATGCTTAACATCTTCCTCTAATGCTTTCTGAATTTTGTTCTAAAGGAAACATTTAATGCTGCTTAATTTGTCCAGGAGGAGGGGTTGGCATATTTTAAACCCATCACTGATGCTTCTAGTCTCTCCCTTTTCTACTTAGTAATTCCATTCCAGTGAAGTACATTCAAACCATTGATATCATCCAGATCCTCATAGCTATTGCCTTCCAACTTCCAGATTACTTTCTAGTGAGTTACTAGGGTGAGGCAATCAGTACTTTGTTTCATGGTGCTAACATTTAGAGTCAGTAATCTGACTACTTTTAGTCCTTCACAAGCACAGAATCAGTTTATGATCAAGTTAGCAAAATAGTTAAAATAGGAATCTTACTTTTCCAGGGGTTACCAATCTAGACTTACCTTCACTGTTTCCACATTAGTCTCCTAAGGTATATTCTTATGGTGTCAGAGAGTCTCTTATGATCAATTTTGAGATGTCTCTTGTCTCTTGCTCTAGATTCATATTATGCACTTAATTTAAGTTCAAAGATTGACAATTGTGACTCCATTCTTTCTCAAAAAAATTAACACCTAATTCACAGTTGTATTGTCTTCTCCAAACCCTGACCTCATCCTTGGGTGCTGTGACATACATATTGATGACCTTTTGAAGACTTTGGGATCTCAGTTGGAAAGATTCAGTTTATCATCTTCATCAAATCCAGTTACCTATATCTTTAATCTCTATTCTGAACACTAATATTATTTTTTCTAATCATAACCACCAACTCTATTATCTGTCTCTTTATCTCACTCTATTTCTGGTCTCATCAGTCCTCCCTTTTCTTTTAGTTCATTGACCCCTTGCTTTGTCCTCACTTTCTTTCCTTTACAATTTTAATTGTATAGTTGAATAGATCAATTATGTATACAACTGTCCTTTACCTTTAAAATAATTTCCTTTTGTTCTGCCACAATTCATGCTTTGATACACTTTCTGGGGTTTGGAAATACAGAGCTGATGATACCACTTAATCTACTCTTGTCATCTGTCATCTAGAATTTGTTCATATCTATTGATGAATTAAGAAGTTGGAGAAGTCAGGGTGGCTAGGTGCCGCAGTGGATAGAGCACTGGCCCTGGAGTCAGGAGTATCTGAGTTAAAATCCAGCCTCAGACACTTAATAATTACCTAGCTGTGTGGCCCTGGGCAAGCCACTTAACCCCATTGCCTTGCAAAAAAAAAAAACAAACTAAAAAAAAAAGAATTTGGAGAAGTCCACAGAATGTCCACCAGAATGGTGAAAAGTCTTGATTTCCTGACATTTGAGAAGGAACTGAGGAGGAATCTGAAGGAGCAGGATATGTTTAGCTTGGAGAAGAGTAGACAAGTTGAGGGATAGAGAAAAGAAACATAACAGCTGTCTTCAAGTATTTGATGGGCTGTCATGCACAAAAATTAGACTTGTTCTGTTTGACCCCAGCTGATTAAAAACCAGGATCAATAGGTGACAACTACAAAGAGGCAAACTAGATGTTTCAGTAGGTAGCTCACTGACTCTCAAGTCAGGAGAACTTCAGTTCAAATTTAGTCTCAGACACTTACTAGTTGTGTGGCCTTGGAGTTAATCCTGATTGCTTTATATGCAATGCTTTATATATCCTGATTCATATCTAGCTCCTGGACCCAAATGACTCTGCAGGAGATAATAAAGCTGATAAGCTAGCATGGTACCCTTCACATTCAAATCCAATTCATGTGTCTGTCATGGCAACACCTCCCTGATATCATGATCTTTGATGAAAACCCAAGACAAATACTATCATCACAAAGAGGTCAATTTAGATATGGTATAAAAAATATTTGCCCAAGGTCACACAGCGAGGGAATTATTAAGTGTCAGGTCCTCCTGACTCTAGGGCCAGTGCTCTATCCACTGCACCACCTAGCTGCCCTGAGATGAATGAAATATTTGAGAGTTTCAAAGTAATAATCAATTTATTAATTAAGTTAGCTAATAATCAATAAATTGGTGATCAGTGGATCCCTAATAGAGACAATGAATGCATTTCTTTCTTTCCTTCCTTCTTTCTTTCTTTCTTTCTTTCTTTCTTTCTTTCTTTCTTTCTTTCTTTCTTTCTTTCTTTCTTTCTTTCTTTCTTTCTTTCTTTTTCTTTTATTTCCTTCTTTGAAAGAGAATGCCCTGACAAGAGAAATTAACTCTGGCTGGTAGACATTTAAATGAGGTGGGGGGCTAGAAGTCTTCAGCTACTCCTGCTGAGAATATGCCTTGAAGTTATTATGACTCATCTGCCTCCAGCAATATAAACAGGAATATCCATGTCCACCCAGATCACTCTTAGTGGTTTTCTCCTTGATGAGTTTGGTCATTGTAAGTTACAGTAGAGGAGTGGAAGGATTAGGGCTTATTGATTTTGGGGTAAGAATTAACCTAGATTAGATTCTGTTTACACTCTAAATAGAAATAAAGTCTCTTAATTGGATGGAGTCCCACCTGAGATCTAGAAACATGATCCCCAAGGATAATCAAGTCCTTCAGAGATTGGGTGACTGACCTATAAAGGCTGGTTCCTAATTAAAGATATAAAGAAAGAATAAAACTTAACTTTAATTTAATCATTGGATATTAGCAATATAGAAAAATGATAATTTTTTCTCAATATTATATTTACAACATTATGTGAAACATCCATTTGGGCATGGTTGAATTTTATGAGGTCCCCTTTATCTCTCAATTTCTATAATGCTGAAATGTTGAGCATCTTCCACTTATGAATATATAGTTAAGTATAGTATGTATGTGTTGAATTGTTATTTTTTTATCTATATACATATGAACATATATACATATACAGACATATATTTATATATAAAGAGACAGAAAGACATATATACACTCACATACATGTATATGTGTATGTGAATAGGGATTAGAGAGGTGAGGCATTGTTTTCTTCTCATATGGCACAGGACATAGTTGATTTTACTTCTATGTACAGGTTGATATTATATCATTGAATAGAGTACTGAAAGGAACTGGGACTAACTAGTGTCCCACCCTTTGGGTGGGACATTTTTGAGAGAGGAAGCCTCCAGATCTGGTCCCCTAGAAGGACACCACCTAGATATTATCTCTGTTCTCACTTAGTGGCTCCTGGTTAGGAACCTGGCTATGCTCTGATGCACATTTGGAAATTTCTAATTATTAGGAAATTTTTCCTTATATTGAGCCAAAATCTGCCTCTTGGCAACTTCTGCCCACTGCTCCCTAGTTCAGTTATCTGGGGCCCATAAAATGAATCTAATCTTACATTTAGAAACTTGCCTTAAATTTTGGATTCTATACTACTAAAAACAACTAATATTTTCCCAATATAAGTTGCCATGACTTTCATTTCCTATGAAGTTTGTGCTAAATTCTTGGTAGCTAGCCCTTGTTAGCCATCAGAAATCCTTTGAGAGTCACCTTAGTTCACTAGACTTCACCTTCTAATTCAGTTGTCCAGCCAACTACAATCAGCAGACTATCTTCATTAATTATCTGGTTTTTGTAGGTCAGAGTTAAGAATTTTTACAATTTAAATTAAGCTTTTATCATACTTAAAAATGTGAAAAAATCATTCTTAACTCAAGGACCTATTAAAAAATAGGCTGCAAGGGGATGGATTTGGTCTTTTACCAATAGTCTGGAGATGCCTGCTCTGCTATAAGGAAGAATAGACTACATTATTTCTAACATCTCATTCGGCACTAAAATATTTCTGAGTCTGTTCTCTGATAAGTTAAACAGCATTAGGATATAATTGAAGATGAAGAGAAATGAGGATTCAGTTGGCATCAAGGATTGCTGGATCCCCAGTAAAGAAAACCTGAGTTCAAATTCAGTTTCTGACATTTATAAGCCTTGTGACTATGGAGAAGTTACTTATATGGACTTCGTACTCTTGGGATAATAATCACCCCTACATCACAGGCTAGATAACAGATCTAAATGGGATTCTGTATATATATATATATATATATATATATATATATATATATATACACACACATATATATATGCATATATGTGTCTGTATAAATATACATATGTTTATGTGTGTCTAACACACAGAATCCAATTTGGTCCCATCAAGCTTGTCAGTTTGATATCTGTATCTAGAAATACACATATATGTAGAAAGAAATACAATATAGACTTGTGTGTCTATATGTATATAAATATATATATCATATGCACATGGACATGCATACACATTGTGTGATTTGAACTTTTTTTTCTTGTTCTCTACTTGTGAAGTAGATATGATTATTTTACCCATTTTAATGATAAAGACTCTGAGGCCCATATAAGTGACTTTCTCACCCAAGTTAATATAACTTTTCATTTCTCTTTCTGTCTCTTCTGTCTCTCTCTGTCTCTTCCTCTCTGCTTCCATCTCCCCAACCCTCTTTTCCCATTCTCTTCTCCTGTTCTCTCTTAGTCTGTAGACATATAAATATATATATATATATACTTATGCATTAGTAAATATAGATGTGTATATATGTATGTATACATGTATAAATATACATTCATACACATATATATGTATGTATATACACATATTAGGTTTAGAGGGAAAAAGCATTTAGGAGTCATCTGATCCCACCCTTTCATTTTACATATAAGGAAATTAGGGTCCCAAAAAGTTCAGTAACTCCCTAGGGTCAAAATATAAAGCAGAAGTAGAATATGAGTCCAGGTCTTCTGACATTTATTGATCTGTTTTATTTCTCTTCATCATTTGTCAGTACCTCACCACCTCTCTACATGACCATAAGCTATTAGGCTTGCTGCCTGTTCCCTCATACCATCAGTCTAGCATGAGTGTCCAGAAGAATATCCATTCTTTGTCTTCTCCCTGCACATTCATTCACTAATAAGACCCAACTAACCTCATACTCTCTCTTGATGTGATCTTGAAAGCAGAGTCCTCTCCAGAAATAAATCACCCAAGAACACTGGTGAAGGCTGCTATCACCTAGAAGAGCATAGTTGGGAGACTGTTCTACATAAGGTTGATCAAGTTGATGAATCTTTCTGGTTATATCAATTCACAAAATTGGTCTAGTGAGGCATGGAGGAATTACAAGGAATTACGAATATATGTGTATATATATATATATATATATATATATATATATATATAAATGATTTTATACATACAACAGTATGATGAGATATTTATTAAATGCATGTTTAATTAGTAGTCAAATTCTCATCTACCCTTTCCTCCTGGGAAAGTCTTTACATGCTTTGGGTAGATTACTATCCCTCCCTCCCCCACCAGTTTACTAGTAGGTTTAAAATCTGGCTGTAATCCATAATCTAGTTTAGCCAATCTATGGTTTTACTGGGGAATTGCCAACTGTACAACTACACCTTCTTGAAGGTACAAGTGAGAGTTGAGTGACAGGGGGACATCAAAAATGGATAAACAGACCTGAAAAGGTCATAGAAAGTCCTCACAACAGAGTAATAGTCCTTTTTAAACACCCCATACAACCCATTAAATCTTATTATCATTATTGGTATTGTAGAAACTTAATTCTTGTTGATTATTTAGTTTAATTTTCATGTTTGTGAAAAAGCTATAATAAGCAAATTATGACTGTTAACTCTAGACAAATAATTTAACCTCTTTAAATCTCAATTTCTTCATCAATAAAATGAGGTAGATGTGCTCAAGGACCCCTAATGTCCCTTCCATTTTGAAATCTATGATCCCAAGTCTGTTGATCCTAGAACATGAGTCAACTCATTTGCTTTTCTTCTATGTGCACTCTCATGGGGTTTAATTCCTTTTAGGCTTAACTGTTAACACCCTATTTGGGGATTAGAGAGAAATGTGACCTGAATTTGTCACATGATGTATATGTCCTAGATTGAAATGTTAAAGAAGTTAAAATAAAAAGTTTCTTACTCAGTAAAGGCTCTCTAGTGGCTGGGGAATTAATGTTAGCTTGGCAGCGATTTCCCAGTAGTCGAGTCTGTGGCAAGAGTGTTCAACTTTTATGTCTAGCCTTTTTGAAGTTGGAAATTATTGTTAGTCTCTCAAACATTGTTTGAGGTGTCACTCATATTTTTTTTGAGTGATAGAGAATGGGGAGAGGACATGATGTGAAGGGCTCTATGGTTGACACTCCCCCAACAGTTTTCTTATCAGGACAAAGTGAAGAAATCTCCCATGGGACATAAAGTCATCATCATAATATTATTCTATCTTAGTTTCAACCTAATCTTTCCTGACTGTCCTTCACAAACCTCTTTGCTGACTGATAGGATTATTCCTGTTCTCACTTAGGCCCTGCATATTGCCACTTCTAAACCTTTGCTCATGGTGTGTTATTGGGTTGTTTCAATCATGTCTTACTCTTTATGACACCAATTTGAGATTTTCATAGCAAAAATCCTAGAGTGGTTTATCATTTCCTCCTCCAGTTCATTTTGCACATGAGGAAACTGAGGCAAACAGGGCTAAGTTTCTTGCCTAGGGTTACACAGCTAATAGGTGTCTGAGGAGTGATTTGAACTCAGGAAAATGAGTCTTCCTGATTCCAAGCCCTTTCCATTCCTATCCACTCTGTCATCCACAAAACAGAGCCAAATAAAATATAAAATGTATCAAAGCTTAGGCATTACAGTCCCCAGTGACTGTGAGGATCATGCCTAGTGCCAGCCCTCTCAGATACTCTAGCAGGTATATAGGGAGAGTTCCCTGCCTCCAGAATCTCCCTGATCCCCATTCCATCACATTTCCATACTCCCAAAGAGCCAGACTTATTCGTGGAGATTCCCATAATGATAGACTGAGTCAGTGACAGATTCAGAAGTATATCCTTGAGGTGCATCCTCTATGCTCCTAACCCCTAATTCTAGGTTACTTGGAAGGTGAAAAATCCTCTAAATTTGATCAAGAGTCTGCAGTAAAGCTTATTTGCTTATGTACACACTTCCATAAGAGACCATTTCAGTACAATGGGAAAAACACTAAATTTGAAATTTGAGTTTCCTGAGTTCAGATCTTTCTTGTGCCACTTATTTGATGTGTGACTTTGGACAAGTCACTTCATTTTTCTGGGGCCAATTTTAGTGCAAACTTCTCATTCCTCATATGTCAAATGAGAAATCTGCACTAAATTTGGTACATTACATTATTTTTGAAAATAGTTTGATAACTACTTTATTTTGATATAATCTGTTTCCTCTATAAACCCATTCTTTTTATTTTATACATTTTGATACATAACTCTGAGAAAACACTCATAGACTTCACCAAACAGTCTAAGAGATCCATGACAAAAATTGTCAAGAGCCCTTGCACTCAATAACTTCAGAGGCTAAATTTGTGAGCCTTTGACACTGTTACTGTCACATTTGCATTGTTGTCACAGCTCTTCTATCAAACACATCTGCTTTCACATTATGCCTAAAATGCTTCTTGAATTTCATGTAGCCATGAAATGAACAAACTCAATACTCCATACTTATAATTACTAAACTTCCAGCACATTTAGGGCCATTACCAAAAGTTCCAATGGGCCAACTTATTTTCTTCTACTTCTGCAATTAGTATCAACATCAGGGAAAGAGTCCAGTTTCTTTTTCTTACAGTCTGGGTGGGAAACAGGGAAAGGAATTGTAACTATTTTGAATCTTCATCATCTCTAATATCGTCCATCTTTGTGTCTCTCTTATGCATTCATCATATTCTAATTTGTATTATATGATCTCCCATCTTACTAAATGGCAGGTTGAAATTTTGGGGTACTTTATTACATTCATTATCTCTTTTGAATATTATAACAATTGTGCAAAGTATGTGTTACATGGAAGTACTACAGATATAGAAACTGAAGATCAGGAAGGCTAATGAATGAATGAATTAAAAAATAAATAATTAATTAATCCAGTGCTTTTAATTTTAATTTATTTCCTATTTATTTTCTATATTGCTTGCTTTGTATATATTTGTTTGCATATTGCCTCCTTTATTAGATTATAAGTTTCTAGAAATTAAGGACTGTCTTTTGCCTATTTTTTCTGGCACACAGTAGGAACTTAATAAATATTTATTGAATTAAAATGAATAATAATTATCTGAGATCATTTTTGACTAGAGGTCTTCCAGACTCCAGTTCTGGGGCGGCTAGGTGGCTGGGGGCAGCTAGGTGGCATAGTGGATAAAGCACCAGCCTTGGAGTCAGGAGCACCTGGGTCCAAATCCGATCTCAGACACTTAATAATTACCTAGCTGTGTGGCCTTGGGCAAGCTACTTAACCCCATTTGCCTTGCAAAAACCTAAAAAAAAAATACAGACTCTGGTTCTAATATTCTTTCAACCATGCCACATTAAGACACAATATCCTTTGAAATATATTCAAAAACAAAGATCACTTTGGTCAATGATGCTTTGATTATAAATGTCAAAGAAAGCATCAAAGAAGGCTATATGGGCTTACCAAAGATGGGTTGCTCTGGCCCTGGAGGATGTCTCATATGGAGTGCAAATAGAATAAGGATTCTTTGTAAAAAATAGGGTAATCCAGATATTCTAGTTGATGAATTTGAAATGGATACATCAGTTGCCTGAATTCTGAAGACACTAAAAAATAAGAACCAAAAGTATTTAAAAGTATTTGGTCTAGGGGCAGCTAGGTGGCGTAGTGGATAAAGCACTGTCCCTGAAGTCAGGAGTACCTGGGTTCAAATCTGGTCTCAGCACTTAATAATTACCTAGCTGTGTGGCCTTGAGCAAGCTACTTAACCCCATTTGCCTTGCAAAAAAAACCCTAAAAAAATATTTGGTCTAAATGTCATTCCAACCCAACCCCCAGTATGTGCACATGTGTATACATACATATACAGGAAGTAGATGAATAATATCTATAATTTTATTATATATATATATATATATATATATATATTAGGTTGAACATTTTAGATGAATAGTAAATTGATCCCAAAATGTAATAGTAAATAAACAGACCAGATTATATTTAGAAAACGGTAGAGTGCTCATATCCACTTTCTGAAATAAGGATATGTCAATATCAATATTCTTTTAGTGATTTAATAAGTCTGTGAACCAGGGCATACAAAAGTCTCTAAAAAATTAAGATGACAGATTAAATCAGAGATAATGGAGAGGCACAGGATGCATTTGAGTAGGACACAGAATATTTCAAATAAGAATTGCACAAGGAAAGTAATGTAAAATTTAACATTCTCAGGGGCAGCTAGGTGGCGCAATGGATAGAGCACCGGTCCTGGAGTCAGGAGTACCTGAGTTCAAATCTAGACTCAAGCACTTAATAATTACCTAGTTGTGTGGCCTTGGGCAAGCCACTTAACCTGATTTGGTCTTGCGAAAAATCTAAAAAAAAAATTAACATGCTTGCTGTATGACTTAGGGACAAATCGTAGGTCTCTGTTTCTTTTATTTAAAGGAAACTTGGTGCCTGTTTGCTCTATTGGTACCTATGCAACATCATATCTAGATAGGAAAGAGGTACTTATTCAAGGATTTAAGGGAGGACATGGATAAAAGGTCAGTAGTAGAAAAAAAAGCATGGATAAGTTGAGATTTATACCACTCAGGGTAAGCTATATCCAAATCGATTTAGCAGTGTCATACTCAAGATACTGTCCAAACCATATTTAAATGTAATTGGGAAATGTTTAACTAAATAAATCAAAATGCAACCATAGCACAGATAATTTAATTTATAGATTTCTAAGTGAATAGACAAATCTATTTCTATTTTGAGTTTGACCCTATTGGATTATATCACAAACATATGAATCCTTATCTTCTCTTATCACCAAAATATTTGAATCCTTACCTTCTCTCCCAACTTGATCACAAGATCCACAAAGACAGAAGGTAGTGATCTTGTTGAAATTTTCTCAGTACCTTTCATGTATTGTTTAATAATTTTCAGACAAGGATCATTTTGGGGGTGTCATCACTCATCTATCAGTGAGAAAAAACACAAATTTTAATATCAGAAACTATGTAGCTTGGCAGATAAGGAATTGATCTCATAATTATGAAGATCTGAGTTCAAAGGCTGCTGGACATATCTTCTGTTTCCCCAGTCTCTTTTTAAGATTTTCAGAGAGATTGCTGGTGTATATTCAATTAGTCAATCAGCATTCATTACTATGTGCCAGTTGGTGGGGATACAAGTTATTTTTTTTCACTCATTTTCAGTTATGTCTCCATTTGGAGTTTTCTTGGCAAAGATGTTGCACTGGTTTGCCATTTCCTTCTCTAGCTCATTTTACAGATAAGGAAACTGCTGCAAACGGGGTTAAGTGACTTGCCCAGAATCACATGGCTACTATTATCTGAAACTAGATTTGAAATCAGGAAGATGAGTCTTCCTGACTCCAGGTTTGGTGTTCTATCCATTGAACTACCTATAAAATAATCCTTACCTTATCTATAGGAACCTTAAATTCTAATGTGAAAAGTAAGTAGATATAAAAGTATATACAACCTAAATGTAAAGTAATTAGATACAAACATATACTAAGTAACTAACTACAAAGTTGTTTGAGAGGGAGGACACAATCATTTGGGAAGATCAGGAAATGCTTCTTTCCAAAGTCCAGGCTTGAATTATGTTTTGAGGAAGACAAGGATTCTATGGAGAGGTGGTAAGGACACAAAGCATTCCATGAATGGGCAAGGGGGAGTGTGTGTGTGTGGTGGGGGGGTTGGAGGTGAGGGTGGGGCAGGGGACAGAGCAAGCGAAGGCACAGAGATAGCAGGTGGAATGTTGAATGTCAGAAGCAGAAAGAATTCAGGTTGTAATCCAGTTTTGATGGATTTATAGTATATCAGTAGAAGGAGCTTTCTTACTATGAGTTCCCCATGTTGATGTAACATCAGTCTTATTTGAAATGTTCTCCCTTTAAATGCATATATGTCCTATTTCCCCAACCAAATTATAAGCTAATAATAGAGGAGCAGTAATGTGTTTTCTATCTTTTTGTACTTCCTATAGGACATTGTACAGAGTAGCTGCTCAGTAAGTATTGCTTGATTGTTTTCTTCTTGGGCAAAGGTGGGATTAAGTACATAATATGTATTTGTGTCATTTGTTACTTGAAATAATTTTCTGAAATATCTTCTTTTTTCAGTAAAGGCCGCCCTGGGTTCCACCCAAGAACCAGATGGAAAGTTTGTTGACTAGAACTAGTTTTTGTTATGTGCAGTGAGAATTGCTTACAAAGTAAAGGACCTTTGGACAGAGTCCCTCTCTCTTTTATTTTCCTATTATGACATTAATAATTTCCTAACACTAGGGTTTTCTTTACTTAGAAATCATAACATGGTGTTGGAAGGTCACTTGCAGAATTATTTATTTATTTTTTGGGGGGGTTGTTTTTGAGACTTGTGACATATTTCACAAGACAATATTTCATAGTTGCAGAAAGTGCTCTTTAGCTCAACTGGACATCTCTTATTGAGGTGAGGGGCCAGTAGAAAAGACTGGCTCTTTTAAATTTGTTACTAAGCCCCAAGGGTGGAATCTTCTTAGTAGTACAAAGGACAATGAAGCCAAAGGACCTAGGTTCAAATTCTAGATTTTCTTCTACCTGTCTTTGGACAAGGAACTTCCCCTCTCTAAGCTTCAATTTTTCTCATATGTTAAAAAAATAAACAGAGGATTGAACTGGAAAGTTTCTAAGATTTCTTTTTGCTCTGAATTCTATTATTCTATCATCTTACTAGATCTGTTTGTCCTATGGACTTCTGGGAATATCTTAAATAGTTTCTTACTTATTCCAGAGAGAAGTCAGGCCAGAGTCAAGAATTTTTTATTTCCTTGGCCAGAATGATGTTACCATTTCATTGGATAAATGAAAAATGGGAACAATTTGTTCTATCCTGATAGAAGGCATAATAGCTATAATCTAGGTACAGAGCTCCAAGGCTGGGGGAAACTGAAAGGATCTTTATGATGATTATTGGTTAATTGATGAATCAATCAGTTTAAAGTTTAGCAGCTCTTTGGAAGTTGGGGGAAGGCTAATAAGAGTCAGACTCTAATCTAGTGATCTATTATGATACAGATTGTTAGTGCTGTTAAAATCCTGAGAAAGAAGAAATTAGCGAGAGTCAAAGTAGCAAAAGAGAGCTTTGGGGAAGAAGAAGGATTTTAAGGATTTGTTGAGAAAGTGGGACCTTGAAAGTCAGGGAGGATTTGTGAAGGCTGAAAAAAAGAGGGAATTATAGAATTCAAGAGAGTGCTAGGATTTATGGAGTATATATTTATATGGAAGAGGGTCTGGAGAAATAAGCAAGAAATGTTGCAACTTAATACTTCAAGGAAAAGTCTTGGATCCTTTTTGATACAGCAATAAAAATAATGGAAGTTGTCATTTCTATAGTTCTTTTCTAAGCACTATGCATATAGCATTTCACTTTGAACTCTAAACAACCTTGTGAGGTGTTTGAACAGATATTTTACAAGAAGAAGGAACCAAGATAAAAAAAGACTAAATGAATACATTAATCAATAGTTGACAATCACCACTTATGTGGACAAATTACATAACCTTCCTGGTTCTGTCTCCTTTTATGTCAAATAGGAGCATAGGATTAGTTGATATCTGTAGATCCTTCCAATATCAGATCTACAATATTAAATATAGAATGTCAGAGATAAAATTGAAAGTCATGTCTTTAGATGCTGAGTCTCATGTTCCTTCCCATCTCTACAAATTCTTTCTTTTTTGCTAATTGATCAGTCAATCAACATGTGTTTATTAAACTCTCACTATACACCAGTCACTATGTTGGGCACTGAGGATATGAAAACAAAAATGAAACTTTTCTCTGATTCCAGGATCCCTACATTCTACTACCTAATAAATTCCTAGAGAAGAGACTAAGCTGATAAGGTTTAAAGCCTTACAAACCTTAAGAACAATGAGGCACTATATAATTTCACCTATGTAGTCATTATGAAGTGGTATAATTTGCATATGTGTAATTATGCAAAATACCTTCCTACCAACATATATATATATATATAATGTATATACACACATACACACATATATAATATATATATTTTATATATATATATATATATATATATATATATATATATATATATTAGGTCAACATTTGAGAGTTCATTTTACTTGTATTGCTTCTTGTTAACTCTTCTTGGCAACTACTTCTCTGTTTTCACAATTTAGAAGTTCTAAAGATTATCCTTGAAGTTTCACATATCAGATGACTAAAAATGACTGATTTTTCCACTGGTGAATGGAATTTGATCACTAGGGGGTGGTGGTTGTTTTTATCATTTGCTGAGTTTCTATGAATATAGAAATTCCATGATCCTTTGCAAAGAATATAAAGTTTCAGAATGACTGTGAGACCTCTTTCTGGATTAAGAAAGGGACACAAACTGAAGCATGATCACTTTAAATTTATAGTATAAAACCAACCTTTATTCCCATGGCAATGTATCATATCCTACATAGAGCATTCTAGTTTCCAACTTTTTCTATGGACAGTATCACCACACATTTTATTAAATCCACAAGAAATTTGTGGAAACATGCATGATGTCGTTTTTAATGTGAGGGAAAAGAATTTTGGAAGTGGGAGCTATTTAACATTTCTAAAACATGTTTTTTTACTTTTGCTATTCCCTTTTGACCTTCTTGAGGATGCATGTGGGTGTTAAATTGTTACCAAAGGGAGCGGCTGAGAACTAGCAGTGAGCTGCACATACACAAAACCCCATTTTCCCACACACAGAAATTGGCTGCATTGCACTTCATGGAATGTGAATGGAAAAGATGCTGGGTGTTTTTGATCTTTGTAGAAAATCCAGCCAGTGTATATTCCACCCTCTTCTCCTCAAGAGCAGAATTGAGGAGGAGGGGTGGGAATGGAATAGACAGACTTTTAACTTATGCATATCCATGGGAGAATTTCCATAAGTAACTTGAAAAGAGAGATAATTGCTATTAAGTTAATGAGTTTCATTGAGAGTTATGTAGGCTGTCTGGGGACCGTAATATGCCTTATTCCAAGTGGGAAGACATAGCATGGTTCAGGGGAAAGAGTACTGAAACTTTGGATCAGATGTTCAAATCCCCACTCTCCCATTTTACTTTCTTATGTGATTTTGGGAAAATGCCTAACCCGTCTGGGCTTCTCTTTCCTTATATGTAAAATGAGGGGATTCTTCCAGTTCTGAATCTATAACCCTATGAAGGAAATAAATTCTATTATTTTCTGCTTTAAGTGCTTATTATGTGACAGGCACTAAACCAAGTGTTGAAAAAAACAAACACCAAAATGCGATAGTACCTCAAGAAGCCTACATTTTAACAGGGGAAATGACACATATGGGACAAGAGATTATCTGGAAAATTGCAAGAACAGTAAGTCGCTCCATAGGGCAACCTTTTGTTAGGCTTTTTCCAGAGCAAATATAGTGTTGATTTAATTGCTATGTCTAGATAATGAGCTGGAAAACAGAAGATGAGTTTGGAGGGAAGGGGAAATACAGAAATACAGGCAGATAACAAGATGATCCCTGATGGGCATCTGGGTGGGATGTGAAGCCTTGTCTGGTCTGGAGTTGACTAGCTTGGTGGACTGAGTTTGCTTTCTTTCATAGATTTAGACAACTCAGGGAGTTCTCCTGGATTAACTACCCTTATTAAGTGGCATGATTATGTAGAGAGGTAGATGCTTCCTTTTCACTATTGATTAGTCTTATGTAAAAGAGGAATCCTTGCTGTTACACAATACAGATACATTAGAGTATAATATTTTTATCACCTCATTATTGAGTTGTTCAGTAGTTGTTCTTTTAAGTTACACTCAGCAGCATCTGATTCTTCACAACCCCATTTGGGATTTTCTTTGCAAATATACTGAAGTGATTTGCCATTTCCTTTTCCAGCTCATTTTACAGATGAAAAAATACAGGGAAATAGGGTTAAGTGACTTGCTCAGGGTCACACAGCTCTTGTGTGTCTGAGGTCAGACTTGAACCCTGAATTTAGAACTCAAATTTGACAATGAGCTTTCCTAACTCCAGGTTTGATGGTCTATCCACTGCACCCTCTAGCTAGACAGAATATAATACACACATTTCAAAACTGAAAACGTTTTTAGAAATTATCTAGTCAAAGCTATCTTCTGGGTGAAGAAATTAAGGCTCATTCTTTTGTCTCTGGTAAGACAATTCTGAGAAACTAATTCATAACAAGACTAATAATGCCTTAATGGGTTACTATAGCAAGAGAATAATGATCTTTTTTTGAAATTTGATATAGATTAGCAGAAACAGTGCTAGATTTGGAGTCAGAGAAACTGAATTCATATCTAGCCTCCATCCTTAATACCTGTGTGATCATGAATCCTCTCTTGGCCTCAGTTGCCTCAGCAGTAAAATGAAGGGTTAGGATGAGATGCTGTCTAAGTTTCCTTCCATTCCTAAAACTATTCAAAATCTATGATCCTGACACATGAATATTCTTTTATAGCTACAAAATTCTTTAATAATTATTATGTAATTTTTGACCTCACAACAATTATGAGAGTACCATGCATAAATATTTTTGTCCTCATTTTCTAGATAAGGAAACTGAAGCCCAGTGAAAAATCTTGTAAGACAAGATTGTCTCCAGTCCTCTATGAATACTGTACAGAGGAAGCAGAAGATTTTTCTCTTTCTCTATCCAGTCTAACTGAACTCCCTCTTGACTATCAAAAATAATTTGTAGTATTAATTGACCAACTCTTTAACTTGGTTAACTCAGGCAAAATTGTAACAATTGTATTTGGCCTTCTCCTTCCCTTTCAATCATCCTCAGCTACTGATACTGTATCATATTTCTATAGGTTTTATTTCCCTTTCCTAACAGCTAACCCATCAAGAAGAATTTATTAAATTCTTTTTATGCTCTATGCATTGTGATAGAGACTGGAGTTCAAATACAAAAATGAAAGTTTCTCCTGCAATTGCTAATAATTTTTCTCAGAAAAGTTTTGGGGCAGGTAGGTGGCACAATGTATAGAGAACTGGACCTGGAGTCAGGAAGATGGGAGTTCAATTCTGGTGTCAAATCTTTTTTATTATAATATGTTGTAGAAATGCCTTTTTCATTTCATAAATTGAATAATGTGAAAAAATGAAGACTCCACTATTGAGTAAAGAAATAAATTTCTAGAATTTTTAAGATTTATATTAACTGAATGTGTGGAATAAAAAAATCTGAATCCAGACACTTAATAGGCATATTTTTCTGGACAAATCACTTAGCCCCTATTTCTATCAATTTCCTTATCTGTAAAATGGGAATAATAATAATAGTATTAGACTTCTAGGTTGTTGTGAGGACCAAAATAAAATGCTTGCACAGTGGCTGATTCATAGTCATATGTGAATGTTGTTCATTGTCATCATTGTCATCATCATCATCATCTGCTAAGACAACTTCTCAAGAACCTTCAATACTCAAAGCAATATAGGTTAAAGATGGAAGGATTAATACTTCAGAATCACAGAATTAGACTGGAAGGGATCTTGCAGGTTACTAAGTTTAACTCCATTTTATTGAATCATTGGTTAATAGATAACTAGAAGTGCTCATAGAAGTCTAATCTAGCCTCTTCATTTCACAGTGGAGGAACATAAACTTAAATGTTTGGGTTTTGGGGGGGCAATAGGGGTTAGGTGACTTGGCCAAGAACCCATAGCTATCAAATGTCTGATATTTGAACTCAGCTCCTCCTGATGCCAGGACTGTAACTCTATTCACTGTGCCATCCCAAACTTAAAAGTTTTGCTCAGAGTAAGCCCATTTGTGAGAAAAGGGTTCATTGTTCTGAGTACAAACCAAGTTTTGTACCCTTGGGTGGTTATATATATATATATATATATATATATATATATATATATATATATATACATATATATATATATATACATATATATATATGTATATATACAGATATGTAGATATATAGATATATAGATATAGATATATATGCATTGAGACCAATGACCTTGTCAAAGGTTAAAACCTGGAAAGAACCTATGATATCTGGCTTCAAGAAGATACCCTGATTCTTTTTTCTTGAATCCATTAGACCTGAAACAATATATAATTACAGAAAAATATCTGTTTAGCAAAAAAATCAGAGCCAGTGGTAGTCAGTTGTCTGCATGGGTAGTCCATACTGTGCCAAACACCTGGCTATGCAAACATCCAGATATTTAACTGACTTTCAGCTTTTGAGCCTGGTGTTTTGGCATGCACAACCACACAGCCTAGGCTATTCCAATACCAGTTTGACCAGAAATCCAGATGTACCCCCCTCTGAAAATCCAAAGGGGAAACGAAAAGGTTCCATGGGCTGAATGTGAACCCTGGCCAGGAAATAGTGAAAAATTCCTAAAAGTGATTTAAGAAAAGATGAAAGGGCCATTAAACAACTGTGCAGGGTAATTTTTAAACTGCAAAATTGCATACTCCAGCATAGCTCTGCATAAATAGAATCCATAAAAGGAACGAACAGCTTGGGCATGGGACACTTTTTTGACTTTTCTTTTCCTACACCTGCAATGGCCTTCCTTCCCTATTCTCTCCCCCCCACCTTTACCTCCCCACCTCTGCTTATTGAAATCCTTTTCATCCTGCAAGGCTTAGCTCAATTACTAAGTCCTTTTCCCTTAAATTTTCCATGAGACTCCAACCAGTTATACTTTCTCCCTTTCTGGACATCATAACATCATAATACATATATATATATATATATATATATATATATATATATCATATAGTATATCACCCACACATTTAGTACATTTGAATTTGTTTTGTAATTATTTGTATTCATTTCCTATCCCTTGATAGAAATTAAATTTTTAAATTTTTTGAGGTTAGGGATTGTATCTTAGCTACTTTAGTATATCTATCAGGTCCATATATATACATACATATATATATATATATATATATATATATATATATATATATATATATATGCTCAGTAAATTAAATTCAACCAAATCCAAAGGAAGGTCTGTTTGTGTATTTTCTATACTGTTTTCTTTCTGTTGTATCTTTTAAAAACAGAGAATAGGATTGGAGTCTGGGGTTCTTTAGAGTGTCCAAGTATTGATGTCTAGATCTCCCTTCATTGCCTGTTTTTCCTATTTGTCCAACCTAGTGAGGAGTTACAAGCTAACTCGGGAGAGAGGGAGCAAAGATTTTCTCTGACTTGTTTGAAATGATGGAGGAGGAATGAATACAGCATTGTATAAAATTAAGAACCTTAGAATATCGGAAATGAAAGATGCTATCTAACATAGAGTGTCATTGCTGAAGAGATCTTAGTAATTGCTGTATCTAACACCTTCATTTTCTGTATGAAGAAACACAGGGTCAGAAAAATTAAGTGACTTTCCCAAGGTCAAGATCACATGGTTTATAATAGCTTTCACATTAGAAATGAGTTCTTATTTACTTCTCTTTTTACTACACACACACACACACACACACATACACACACATATATACACACACATATACATACACATATATGTGTAGATATATATATATATACAAATTATATATAGCCAATTAATTGGATAGAGATAAATTGTTGTGATTTCATCAGTATAGGGAGCTATATATATGCATATATACATCTATACACATATACATTCATATAAACACTTATATCATATAAATTATTTGTAGTAAATTAATTGGATAGAGATAAATTGTTGTTGTGATTTCATCAGTGTGGGAAGCTCTTGATGAAGAAGCTTATGGCAATTGTTTTATAAGGGACAGTCCTAGAGAATTCCTTTGAGCACTAATTGATTAAGAGACTCAACCGAAGGTGACATAGTTAGTAGGTGTGCAGAAACTGGAACTTAGGTCTTCCTGACTTAAAGTGCTCTACCCATTGTGCCACAGGTATAATGCATGATCATCTAAAGGCACAGCACTTAGAGGGTATTGTTGGTTAACATGTCATGACTGCACAATCAGTATTCAAAATCATCTCCATAGGCTGAGATTCTGGACTCAGAATAACACAATCAAAATTATAAAGTCCAAACAAAAAAGTTGTGCTGTTGGGTTCAAAAAAACAATTGTACAAGTATAGGAGACATGGCTAGATCTCAGAATAAGAGAAAAAAGATCAAAGGGTTTAAAGAAACAGTGCAATATGAACAAAGAATCTGATTAGTTATTTAAAAAATAATGCAATCTTAGATCTTTAATAGAAATAGAATGACCAGATAATAGAATGTAATATTTTCAATGAAATTTTCCATGTCTCAGGCTAGATCTGAGACCCACATTTTTTTTTAAAAAAAGGTATTCCTAAACTAGAGGGTGATCAGAGTGGTGAAAGATCTAGTAATCATTTCATTTAAGAAATGATTAAAGGAAATGAGGGTATTGAACCTAGAGAAAAGGAAGGCTATGTTAGTATAAATAAATGTCTTCAATAAGTGCCAATTAGATGAAAGGTCTTCAAAGAGTCATGGATTTGAAGTTGGAAGGAATTTCAAAAGTCATCAGGTCCAGTTCCTTCATTTTATAGATGAAGGCTTATTTTGATGAAATGATTCTATCCCGGAATATATAGCTGGTTTTGCCTCTGTATCTTACTATTCTAAAAGAGATTGGAATAGATGATTGATTCATTCAACAATAATTAATTATATTATTATATTATATTAATTATATTATGTCATATAAATATGTAAAATATAGCATATATTATATGATATGATATAATATAGTGATATATTATATACATATCTTTTTATTTATATATATATATATATATATATATAAATATATATGTATATAGAACACTGTGCTGGGGGATATACAGTACCTAGATAAAATATTTTCCTGAACAGATCAAAGGTTCAGAGCTACAAGAGACTTGTAAGATCAATGACTACAGTCCCTTTATTTTAAAGTTGAGGAAACTGAAACCCAAAGAGACGTGAATGACTTTCCCAAACCTATGTAAGAAGCAAGTGGTAGGGCCAACATTTGGATACATGTATTTTAATTTAGAATCTATTTCTCTTTCTACATACTACACTGTTCTACCCTCATGTAGCTTACAATCTTAAGGGAATAAAATACAAACACACAAAACATAGTCGTTTATGGTATCTAAGGGGGAAGATCAGTATAGAGCAGAGTATAGAAGGAAGTGAAAATTTCATGGAAAAAGTAGATTTGAGTTGGACTTTAGGGTAAGAAATCAGTAGGCATCAGAGGAAAATAGAAAAAAAGTGGGAATCACCAGAGATTTTTAGATGTCAAGAATGTCAGAAAAACAAGTTAGGGTTGAGGGGAAGCAAGGAATTCTAGGGTAGTAGTTAGCAAATCATTAAAATGGCAAATCATGTGGTCAAGGTTTAGTATGGAGATAATTGGAGACAGGCAGGGAGAAAACTGTAGATCATGTCAAAGTGTAGGTATAGTGTGAGCGAGAAAGTGGGAGAAATGGAAGGAAATGAAATTGTCTTTGAAGTTGATGCAATTTCAATATATGGTAATACTAAGCTGGTATATGACTAAAGTGGGGGTGGAGAAGATTGTTTCACTAGCTACTAACTAAAAATTCCTTAGATGGAGTCATCAATATGAATATTGAATTTCCTAAAGATGATATCATAGGGTGGACAAGAGAGGAAAATCATGAGTTAGCTGTTAATCACTAAGAAATTTGAGAGAGGAAGTTTATATAGACAAGCCACAAGGATAGTAAAAGGCAAAATTCAAATTAAAAAAGATCTCTCAACATGCTGCTCATTAATAGATCATCATAGAATAATAATCTAGAAGTAGAATTAGGGAGCAAGATTTTTAATGTATGATTTTGCTTATAATACAATGATCTTTTTTTGGTGAACATATATGTTGAGAACTATCTGTATCCAAGCCTAGCTTTGACCTTTGACTTCAAAGCTTCAGGTTGTTTACTCTTTCCACTCTTCCCTATTGTTTTTCTAGGATGATGAATATCCTTGCTTTGTATTTTTCCAGTAGTACATAACTAAAACAATTGTAGAGACATTTCAAAGAAGCAAAATTTGTTCAACACAAGGAAAAAAAACTTTCTTATGAATAAAGCTCTCCAACAGTAGCATTGTCACAGGGACAATGAATTTCTTTTAATTTGAGGTATATTAAATAAAGGTCAGAGGGCTATCTATTTGAAGTGGCTCATGGAAAGGAATTCCCTCACTGGGAAATTAATTTTAAAATTCTATGACTTTTGTTATTATCTACTATTTAAAATTTCAATTGTACCCACTGACTAGTATATGAAGTCACTGAAAGAATATGGTAATAGTTAAAAATGAGCATAATAATTTACAGAAATTACCTGGGTTTTTTATTTGCTTTATGTTCCTTCCCATTCCTATATATTGTAAGAATGTTATCTGTATGTTAGATTTCCCTAGGACTGTTAGGATGCTCAATTTTCAACCTCTAACCCAAGCAACTCTCATCAAGAAATAATTTTTTTCCCAGTGAGCACCTGAAATGATTTACTTATGGATTTGATAATGGAAACTCTGATATAGCCAATGTCATTAGAATGAAAATCAAGGACATCATGCCAACTGATCTAGGTGTGTCCCAAGCAACCTTGGCCACAGGGTCTCATTAATCACAATATGTTTTCCATGGCAACAAATTACACATTCAATAAAGAACAGTTGCTCTTAGCAAGAACAAAACCCCAGAGCAGAAGGCAGAACATTATTTCTGCTACTTTCCCAAAATCCAAGTTCTACCAGGATGAAATTAGAAAAGCAAGAAAAAAATGTAACAGAATCAAGTTTTCTTAGGAAAGTCTCTAGAAAGTAACTGGGGACAAAGGAGAAAATCTGTGTCTATCTTGTACAATCTAGGTTACTAGAAGTAGTAGAGGAAGCAACAATGACCTGAGCTCTGGTGAATTTTGTCCTTGAGCATGGAATTTAGGGGAAACCTACTTTGTTGAACTGTCTCAACCTGAGTCTAGCATGGGAAAAATGTACTACTGTCTTATGTGACTTCTAAGATCAAAATATCTTCCTGTAATTCCACAAGCATGTATTCCTGAAATGAATGTTATCATTTAAAAATATTATTTTTAAAATTATTTTAATTATTTTAATTTTTCCTCAATTACATATCAGGAATATTTTCACCATTCATTTATTTTATTTTTCGCAAGTGAACTTTAATTTATTATTACTAGTAATACAAGAATTTTATTATAAGAGTAACATACCCCCCCCCAAAAGAAGATGAGAAACTTCAAGAATAGTGAGAGAGAGAGAGGAAAAACAAATGTACTTCAGTCTGTGTTCAGATTTCAGTGGCTCTGGGGTGAGATGCTTTCTTTATCATAATTCCACCAGAGAAGTTGCTTCAATATTTTTCCCACAGTTACTATTACTAGCTGTACCTCCACTCTATTCCTTTCTGCTCTCATTTAATCTATTCTCTCTCTCTCTCCTTTCATCCTGGCCCTGTCCAAAAATGTGTTGTATCTGAGCACCCTCTCCCTCAATCTTCCCTCTTTTCTATCAGATATTCCCCCCTTCCCTCCCCCCATTCCCCTTATTCCATCCCTTTCTTCTCATTTTTCACTAGGGTAAGAGAGATTTCCTTACCCTATTAAGTGTGTATGTTATTTCATCTCTGAGTCATTTCTGATGAGAATGAAGGCTCACTCATTCCCCCTTTGTCTTCCCCCTTTCCACTCCATTGAAAAAGCTTTTTGCTTAACTCTTATGAGAACTTTCTTAGCTTCTTCTTCAACTCCTTTCCCTTCCTCCCAGTACTTTCCTTTATCACCCATTGACTCCATCTTTTTACCATATAATACCATTATATTCCTCTCCTTCTTGTGTCCTGTCTATATATGCTCCTTTTAACAGCTCTTATAAATGAGAAAGCTCATATGAGTTATCAATATCTTCTTCCCATGCAGGAATACAAACAGTTCAATATCATTAAGTTCCTCATAGTTAGTCCTCATCCACTCCTCTATGGTTCACCAGAGTCCTGTACTTGGAGATCAAACTTTCTGTTCAACTCTGGTTGTTTCAATAGGAAAGTTTGAAAGTCCCTTGTTTCATTGAAAGTCCATCTTTTCCCCTGAAAGAGGATGTTCACTTTTACTGGATAGTTGATTCTCAGTTGTAAACCCAGATCTTTTGCCTTCCAGAATATCATATTCCAATCCCTAAGGAGTCCTTAATGTAGATGCTGCCAGATCCTGTGTAATCCTGACTATGGAGACTCGGTAGTTGAATTGTTTGTTTCTGACAGATTTTAGAATTTTCTCTTTTATTTGGGAATTTTGGAATTTGGCCATAATATTCCTGGAAGATTTTCTTTTGGGATCTCTTCCAGGAGGTGACTGGTGAATTCCCTCAATTTCTATTTTACCCTCTGCTTCTAGGATCTCAGGGCAATTTTGCTGTATTATTTCTTGAAAAAATGAAGTTTAGGCTCTTTTCCTGGTTGTGGCTTTCAGATAGCCCAATAATTTTTAAATTATTTCTTCTGGATCTGTTTTTGAGGTCGGTTCTTTTTCCAATGAGATATTTCACATTTGCTTCTAATTTTTGACTTTTTTGGAAGAGTTTTATTTCTTCCTGATTTCTTGCAAAGTCATCAGCTTCCTTTAGTTCCATTCTTCATTTGAAGGAGTTATTTTCTTCAGAGAGCTTTTTTATCTCCTTTTCCAGCTGGTCAATTCTGCTTTTTTAAGGTATTCTTCTCATTTGCCTTTTGTTTTGCTTTTTCCATTAGGCCTAAATTAGTTTTTAACATATTATTTTCTTCAGTATTTTTTTGTATATCTTTCACCAAGCTTTTGATTTGGTTTTCATGATTTATCTGCATTGTTCTCATTTCTCCTCCCAATTTTTCCTCCACCTCCCTTAATTGCTTTTCAAAGTATTTTTTTTAGGTTTTTGCAAGGCAAATGTGGTTAAGTGGCTTGCCCAAAGCCACACAGCTAGGTAATTATTAAGTGTCTGAGGCAGAATCTGAACTCAGCTACTCCTGACTCCAGAGCCAGTGCTCTATCCACTGTGCAACCTAGCCACCTTCAAAGTATTTTTTGAACTTATCCATAGTCTGAGCCCATTTTCTACTTCTCTGAGTATGTTTGATATTCCATGGGACTAAAGTAATTCTTCATGGTCAGATTCTTCTTTTTTGGTTGTTTACTAATTTACTCAGCCCAAGACTAATTTACAACACTTCCAAGGCTTTGGGGGTTTTTTGTGGGGAGGGGGAAACACCCCACTGGGACCTTTATTCCTTCAAGGTCTTATGCTATCTTGCCTGTGCTTTGATATATCTATATCTATATCTATATCTATATCTATATCTATATCTATATCTATATCTATATCTATATCTATATCTATATCTATATCTATATCTATATCTATATCTATATCTATATCTATATCTATATCTATATCTATATCTATATTTATATCTATATCTAGCTGACCACTGCACTTCCCTCTGTACTGGTGCTGTAAGGAGGAGTCCTGCTTGGCTACTTGGTATGGAAGCCCAAACTGCAAGCTGGATCTTAGTGTGGGCAAACAGCAGAGTTCTACCCCAAGGGAGAGCAGGGAAATTTCTTCAGTCTTCCCTGCCCCTCTTACTATCTGTGGGCTGTGCTCTGGGGGTGAAGGCTGCTTTCTCCAGATTGTCCCTGCAGGTTCTGTGGCTGGTGCTCCCTCACTCCAGGCTCATTCTGGTGTAGTAGAATTATCTCCTCACCCCTTCAAGCTATTCCCAGGCTGTGCTGAGACTAGGGCTTTTTCCAACTCCTGGTCCTGGTAAAACACACCTTTTCAGCGGAACTTCTAAGTTATCTTGGACTGGGAAAATGTATCACTCAGTCTTTTTGTAGGTTCTGCCCCTCTCAATTTTGGCTAGAGTCATAATTTATTGTTTTTTGGAGCTTTGGGGGAAAGAGTTCCTGGGAAATGCTGCCTTCATGTCACCATCTTCCAACACTCATTTAAAAAAAAAATTATTTATTTATTTATTTTCAATTTTACAATTTTCCCCCTAATCTTGCTTCCCTTCTCCCACTTTCAACAGAAGGTAATATACCATTGTTTTCCATGGTACACATTGATCTCAGGTGAATGTGATGAGAGAGAAATCATATCCTTAAGGGAAAAAGTAAAGTATAAGAGATAGCAAATTTACATAATAAGATAATGATTTTTTTTTAAATTAGAGGTCTTTGATCTTTGTTGAAACTCCACTCTGGTTACAGATGGTATTCTCCATCACAGATATCCCCAAATTGTGCCTGATTGTTGCACTGATGGAATGAGCAGGTCTATTAAGGTTGATCATCACCCCTATGTTGCTATTAGAGTGTACAATGTTTTTCTGGTTCTGCTCATTTTGCTCAGCATCAGTTCATGAAAATCCTTCCAGGCTTCCCTGAATTCCTATCCCTCCTGGTTTCTAATAGGACAATAGTGTTCCATCACATACATATACCACAGTTTATTAAGCCATTCCCTAGCTGATGGACATTCACTAAATTTCCAATTCTTTGCCATCACAAACAGGGCTGCTATGAATATTTTTATACAAGTGATTCCACATTCATTTTAAACAAGATTTTAAATTCCATTTTTTCTCCTTCCTACCCTCTCTCTCCCCACCTCTCTCTCTCTCTCTCTCTCTCTCTCTCTCTCTCTCTCTCTCTTTCACTCTCTCCTGAAAATGGTAGGCAATTTGATAGAGTTTATTGATATGCTATCATATCAAACATATTTACATATTAGTTTCAATTGTATAAATGCCATCATTACAACAGATTCTCTTGATATAGGTGTTTACTTGGGGTTCCAAGATTTCAACCAAGTTTTTGAAAGGCATATGAAATGCTCAAGAAAGATAAAACTTGGAGCCTTCCTTAAATAAATCAAAGGGCCTTGAATTTGTTTTTCTGTGACTTTTCCTTCTAAGGGTTTCCCCGATGCCTAAGTTATTCATGAATCCACTATAAGAAGGCAAACCAAATCCCTTCGTGCATTGACCATATCAAGCAAGCATATTGAATACTGTAATCTCAATCATCCTAATTTTGGAAAGGAAAGAGGAAAAAGACAAAGGGATATCTATCACTTTGTTTAAAAATACTCAGATGTGAATCCTTTTTCTCAATCATGTTGTTCTCCTTATTTCTCTTTCACCCTCCCCAACCACATTGCTTCCCACACTGATACATGTATGGCTTATTATTTACAATAAGATTAATGGAAGTATAGTTTTTTGTTTGATTATTTTACTTGCTGGGAGGAAGGACTTAATCATGAGGGAACCATGTAGTATGGGATCATTCCAGGAATTTTTGAGCCTCACAAAGAGAAAATGGTTTACTGGGGGTACAGATGTGCCAATGTCATTTCTAATAGTCAACTCCAAGTACAGGCTGTTATATAGTCATGCAATCTAATATGACCTTGTCTGATTCACTGAACCCCATAATGAGTGATCTGTCTAAGCAGAATTTTGTGGTTTCCATTACTGTTGTTGTTATCAGGATCTGGTAAATTGATTCCTTCTCCACTTTCTCCTTCTCTTCTCCATCAACACACTCTCTTTTCCATGTGACAAACTGGCATCATTTATCCTATTCTCTTTAAATGGTTTATCTATTATTATGGATATTTGTCATGGGTTTGTCTCTGATAAAGATAAACTGATTATCACTGTATTCTGGGCTAATGATTGCATAATGGGGAAGGAAAAAAAGAAAAAGCATAGAGTAAACCAAAAGTCATTGAAGTTCTCTTTAGAGTTATAAGATAGAAGTCATTTATTAAATGCCTATTGCTTTCCAGGCACTGTGCAAATATAATCTGATTGGGTACTTACAACAACCCAATGAAAAGAGGAGGTTCATATGCCAAGTTTTCTCTTATCATGATGCCCTACTCAAGTTATTTTGCCATCACAGTATGTCTACCATCCCTGAACAATACATGAACTCTTCTTTGTCCTATACTATACATCCTTTGAGACTAGTTCAAATTCAACCCCTTCCACAAAATTCCCTTTAATTATTCCAATCCACAATTCCCTAAGTTCTTCTTGTTAGTACCCTTATCACACAATCTAGAGAACTTGGTCATATGTGGAGAAAATAACCAGCAGGATACCCAGGCTCTGTCCTTGGTGACATCTCTAAGAATCTGTGGAATCTCAGATAAGTCAACTCTGCCTCTCTAGTCCTCAGTTTTCTATTCTGTTGTAGCATCATGGTGAAGAAGTGACTTTATATTCATAGTGTTTAATTTGTTTTCTTTTAAAAATTATTTGGTAATTATGTTTCAATATACATAATTTTTTTCTTTGTAATCCTACATATTTCATTTTATTCATTGAAAATATTCTGAGGAGTCCACACAGGCTGTACCAGTTGGTCAAGCAAAAAATATTTATTGAGCACCTACCTTTTGTTAAGCACATTGGAAATGCAAAAAAGAGCCAAAAGACAATCTTTTCTCTTGAGTTTACAATCTAATGGGGAGAAAACAAGCAAATAATTTTATGCAAACAACAAAATATATTATATATATATATATATATATATATAAAATAGGAAATGATTATCAGAGGAAAGGCACTAGTTTTAAGAAAGATTGGAAAAATTTTTCTATCACAGATATTATTATAGTTGAAATTTACATGGAACCATGATATCTAGGAGATTGGAATGGAGAACATTTCAGACATGAGGGACAGCAAGAGAAAATGCCCAGAGCAGAGGCAAGAAATGTCTTGTTCGTGGTATAGCAAAGAGGCAGCATTACTGAATTGAAGGTGTTGGAATGGGGTGAGGTGTAAGAAGAGTGGAATGGTGGGGGGGGCAGGGCTACATTATAAAGGACTTTAAATGTAAAGCAGAGTATTTTTGTCTTTGATCCTGGAGTATAGGGAGTCACTAGATTTTATTTAATATAGGGAACTGTCACAACAAATAAAAGGTTAAGAATATCTACTTTAGAGTCAGAAAACTTAGGTTTGAAACCTGGCTCTTTAAAATATGACCTTGGTTAAGGTACTTCTCTGGGTCTCAATTTTCTTATATATAAAAAGAAGGCATAAATAATTTCTCAGTCCCTTCCATTTCTCAGATGTTATGACTACATTGTTCTTTAATTTATATTTGTATATCTTATTGTCTAACAAAATTATTAATTACTTGAGTTAAGGATCATGTCTTATTCAATTTTTATATCCTCAAAATGTCTCATTTTATTCATATTACCCAGTTTGTGGTTATTACTAACAAAAGGATATTTGAAGCTTTGTAACAGTTCTTTCTTCCATGTTGGGATCCCTTTCCCCCTCCTCTCAATCCTGGATAAGGGGGAATTTTGCTCTTTTATAAAGGTATAAGAGTGAATGTCTTTGAAAATTGGATTTTTTAAAAAAGCCTTCTTAAAAAAGGATAAAAAATGAAATTCCACAATTTAACCCAATACACATCGGACAGAAATCATTGTTAGCCTGTGACAAGCAAGTGAGTAGCTATTTACAAGCCTGATCTGGACCCTGGTAAAAGTGAAGCCCACTTGCCATTTCTATCCATTGGACCAAAGGAAAATATATTTAATTCCCTTTCAATGTACTATTGGAGCCACCTGCTGTGTCTAAATAGAAGTTGAATGAGGATAGAATCCTAAGTATAGGGAGTCTCCTCATCTAGTTCCTAAAAGGACACTGAGGATCAACCTGACAAAGTGACTTGCAAATGACTCATTACAGAATGGGGTCTCCATGTCTTCCCAGGTTGTTGTGAGTAAAGTACTTTGTAAACTCTGATGCACATACAAAAATGAATTGCTGTAGTTATAACAAAAGCATATTGCCTTGCCTTATCAAACCAGAATGTCCCTTATCAGATTTAGGATGAAGGGTTTTTCCTTACCTATCTTTATAGGGTTACTTTGGGAATCAAATGTGGTCTTATAATGTGATCATACTTTTCAATTTGAAAATTACTCTGAAAGATTTTATTACTGTTGCTATGAATACTAATGTTTTGATTATACCTTTTCACAATCATTTAATGAGTATTTAAGTATATATTTTTTTGTATTAGCTCCCTCTCTTTCTATCAGAATTGGGGAGTATGGAAATTGAACATAACATATACTAGTCAGACTTAACCGAAATGTTGGCTAGTTTTTCTGGAATTACCCCCCCCATTCTTCCTTTTCCTCCCCTTTGTCACTTCTCCCCATCCTTTCTTTTTCTCTATTGTTCTTTATTAGGAATGATTCACTGGTTGGGGGATGAATATTTAGGGAAATGGAGATGATATTAAAAATTTTTTAAAAACCAAAATGTTTTTAAAAATAAAATTATGGAATTAGATTCTTGAGTGATAGAAAATTATGTAAGATACCATCTCTGCCCTCAAGAAGCTTCTAGTCTTACCTAGGAACCAGCAATACTGCTAGAAATGCTAGACCCCCAACCCTTGTAATAGATTTCACCATTGTAGACAAAGCCTTGAGTTCTTTAGGTTTCCCTGGATAACAAAGGGAAAAAGCCATTCAAAGGGAAGAGGAAAAAGAAAAGAGAGATAAAGGGGGGAAAAAAGTCAAGGGTGTGGAATGAATACATACACAACAAAACACCTCTCGGCCATGGCATGTTAGAAATATGATAAAGAAATAAGAAGAAAAATGCAGAAGAAACAGATGTAGCTGCCAGAAGTTAAATACACATCTGTTAAGGATGCTCTTCTCATATGCAGGGTCAGAAAAATATGTACAAATGTAGCACGTTACTGATTGACAGAAACACCTCAGTTCTGGGGCTAGGAATTTTGTTTTCTTGACAGCGCTTTGTTTTAAGGCTGGAGGCAGAGAAATGTCTTATGCATGTCCTTAAGCTGGAAGGCCCTTTGTTCAGGATACTTATACCATTTGCAGATAATGATGTGCATAGCAGTTTCAGCTGTCTGCATATGCATTTTTATGTTTTTTTATGACAGCTTTGCGTACTGAACTAAAAGGCCATTTAGAACTGTCAGGAACTGACAAGCATTACCCTTTACATTTACAATTCTGTTAGCGCACACTGTCAGGTGGGCTCACCAGACTGCAGACATGTGATTTCCTTTGAAACCTATGTATGACTTTAATTTAATACAGCAAAGAGAGAGAGAGAGAGAGAGAGAGAGAGAGAGAGAGAGAGAGAGCGAGCTTATTAAGTATTCTTTTTTCATTTATCTTTTTCTTTTTTTCCTTTGCTTCTATAGGACCCTGGTTTCTCTTTTTCTTTTTCTTCATTCTTTTCTTCTCTCCTTTACTCTTTCTCAAGCTCTTTGTCTATTTTTTCTTCTTTTCAGACTCTTTAATGGTAGTGAAGGGAGAAAACCAGGCTAGGGTAATGACAATTACCTGTCTGAACCCAACCCATCCCTACCATCCCTCTTTCCTCCTTGCTCCTAGACTGGAATTAATTTTCAGTTAAGGCAATTAAAAAGGATTTCTATTTCATGTAACAACATATTAGAAGACAAGAATATTCTTGTTCTGTCATCTGTGTGATTAGGGGCATATCTCCTTTTAATCCCCACACCAAAATAGATTTTATTAACCCAGTTAATGACTGCTTGGTCTTTATTACCATTGTAACCATCCACCCTATAGCTTCTTCCTAATGTACACCTTCCCTCACTTACCTTCCCAACAGATGGCTTGTTTATTCTTTCATTCTTAAAAAAAATAATTAAAAGGCTACTAAATGCAAGACATCATGTTTAGAACCTTGGTGGGACCATAAGAAACATAGTCCACTTCCTTCAGGAAACTATAGTCCCTTTGGAGGGAATGAGACCCATAAATAAATAATATGAGGCAAAATATGATTAAGGGCCCAGCTGAGTGCCATATATAATAAGTACTGTAGGATATCAAAGAGTACTGTAGCAAAATAGTGAGAACATTGGGTTGAGAATCAGGAAATGAATCAATGCCTAATGCTGCTTCCTTATATAGAGTCTCTATGTAAAATAAGGCAGTGAGATTAGATGCTAGTTTGACAGATGCATGGTCCTATTTCTTTTTTAGAAAAATGGAAAGATCATAAAGGGGGTAGGACTCCAGTTAGATCCTGAAGACTGATCAAAATTTGGATAAACTGGGGGAGAAACTAAGGTTTCTTTGGCTGGGGGATGAAGGAGGGGTGAGAATGCTTGAGTCTTGGCTCCAGAATGATACTTTAGAAATCAATGTGTTGACTTTTTTTTTATTTTAAAGATTTTATTCATTGTGTTGACTTCTGACTACAGATTTCAGAGACCCAGGAAGCATGGTTGGTTAAAAGATGACTGTACAAATCCAGTCAGAGGAGAAGCTGAGTTTAAATTCTTAAATTCTTTAAGTCCTTTCCCTTATTACCTTTGTGGTCTGGGGCAGGGTCACAAAATCTCTCTAATATCATAATATGAATTAATTTCTTTGAGAGTCAGTTGCTTCATCTTTTAGAGAGAGGGGAGGGAGGTAGGATTAGATTTGATAACCTCTAAATTACCATATATAAATCTAAATTTATGACCCTAAATTAAACATGAAAAAATAATCATGTCCAAACATTAATAAAGATCAAAGCTCTTCCTTTTCTTTTCCCTTCAATGCTTTCAGTTATTTCAATTGTGCAGTTGTGTCTTCATGACCCCATTTGGTGTTTTCTTGGCAAAGACACTGGAGTGGTTTGCCATTTCCTTCTCCAGCTCATTTTACAGAGGGAAATTGAGACAAATGAGGTTAAGTGACTTGCCCAGAGTCATATAGCTAATCAGTGTCTGAGGCTGGATTTGAACTCAGAAAGCTAAGTCTTTCTGACTCCAAGTCCAGCACCACCTAACTGCCTCTCCTTCAGGGCTTTCCCAGGTAAAATTGAGGAGAAGAAAGGGATATGAAGAAACCTTGCAATATCCTGGGTTGGCAGAGAGATTTCTGGCTTCTCCTTAATATCTTGTCCCTGATCTTGGATTTTTTTTAGTTTATTTTTTTTTGGAAGACAAATGGGGTTAAGTGGCTTGCCCAAGGCCACACAGCTAAGTAATTTTTAAGTTTCCGAGGTCAGATTTGAACTCAGGTACTCCTGACTCCAGGGCTGGTGCTCTACTTTGTCACCTAGCTGCCCCCATGATCTTGGATTTTAAAGTTCATTGTTGAGACCCTGCTTCAGGATTCATCAGGTATCATCCTCTTTCTGTTCCCATCACCATTTTTTGTCATGGCTCAACTTAGATGTCATTTTCTCCATATAACCTTCCTGACCCTCTCCAAATGAATGCATTCCCTCTCTCTTCAAATTTCTCTTAGCATTTTCCTAGCTCTCTACTTTGCAATAATCTCACTTTCTTCTGATATCAGATATTTGTGCATACATCTTTTCCTACTAGAATTATAAGTTTGTTGCAGGCAGGACTTTTGTTAGCTCAATATATTCTCATGGTCTAGCACAATGCTTGCAAACACATAGAAAGCACTTATTAAATGTCTCTTGAATTCAGCAGGGAATAAAACTTCTCTTTCCTTCCTCTCCTTTCAGAAGAAATCTTTTGCTGGCAGAGTTTCTTTTGCATAGACTAAGCTCCCTGGTTAATATTCCTAGATTCTCATAGAAATAGGGTCACTATATGTACATTCCAAGTACATAAACATTATGTACCCTTTATATATATCTTGATTTGCTCAAGGTCACACAACTAGTGATTTTTTCTGAGGTTGGATTTGACTGGCAGAACAATTAAAAAAATACTGGCATCTTTTCTCTATACAGATGCCTTCATGGTGCTGACATTTCACCATTAAGATTCATTGCTTTGGGATAGCCATTGCTTTCTCCAGGTGATTTTTTTTTAAAACATAGCATAGTAAGTCTCTCGGTCTTTTGAAGGAGGGTAACATTTTAGTTATAAACAATATAATATAAATTATTTCCCCACTTTCCACCCTATCAAGAGAAAGTGAATGAGGGGGAATAAGCATGTATTAGATATCTATTATTTGCTCAGAACCTGTGTTAAACATTTTGCAAATATTGACTCATTTGCTCCTCATAATAACTCTGCGAGGTAGCTACTCCTTGCTATTAACCTCATTTTATCATTGAGGGAAGTGAGGCAGGAAGAGTTAAGGCAAGTGCCTTAACAACTTGCCCAGGTTGATACAATTGATAAATATATGAGGTGAGATTTGAATGCAGGTCATCCTAACTCCAGGCCCTGCTCTTTATCCATATGTCAATCAAGGATAAAATGGGGAATGTTTATCCTGGGTAATAAAAAAAAAAATTAAGGGGGAAATAGTAGCTGTCTTCAAATAGTGGAAAGATTGTCAGGTGCAAGATTGGGCACAGAGACAGCACAAGGATTTGTGGGTAGTAGTTGTAGGGATTTAATTTAATGCAAAGTATTAATCTGGGCTCCTCATACCCCTTGATTTCCGGGGTCTTAACTTAAAAGTGTTAGTATTTTGATAACTATTTCAATGTCCTTGTTTTCTTTCTAGACCCACATATTTAATTTTATTGTATTTAAAAGTATTGTTATAAGAAGGGGTTCAGAGACTTCACCAGACTGGAAAGGATTCACAGTGCACAAAAAAAGATTGTGAATCCCTGATGAGAGAGGAAAAAAAGATCTCTAATATTTAGAACTGTCCAAGAGTAGAATGGGTGACTTTGGGAGAGTATAGATTTCTGATTTCAAGAGGTCTTCAAAGAAAGACTGAATGACCATTCATGAGAGTCTTATTGAGGTGCACACTGTGGAGGTGACTTCATCCCAACCCTCAAATTCAGAGACTCCATGGGTTCTAGGGCTGAGGACAATAGGAGATTAGCCTCTGAATTCTAGCTGTGCATTTAAGTGATGCTGCCTCTCCTACCCCACTCCAAACACAAGCTGGTAAATGGGAAAAAAAAATCTATACAGAGTAATCCCCCTTACCAACCCCTCCTCCTTCTCCTTTTCCCGTGTCACTAACCTGTAATACCCTGCGGGGACCAATTACAGTATTCTAATGAAGGCAGTTTCCAATAACTCCATTTAAAGGATTTGCTTACTCTCCTCATCCACACTCTGACCGACACAACCTCATCTCAAATTACACTTCCCAGCAATGAATCCAACCTGGTACACACTGACTGGCTGTTTATCTCCCCATGATTTCTCCAGACCTGAGGAGGCAGGAGGGACCAGGGCAGTAGTAACAATGCCATGCTCTCTCCCACTTATGGGACACAAAGGATTGTGGCATCCCCCCACACTTAGAGGTTGAAGACTGTGTTCATGGTTCCCACTAGACAGGCTTTATCTGCTTACACACAGTACCCAAACTCCCCAAAGAACAAGACTTTAATGAAAAAGCACCTGAGAATAATCCTTTCTGACTCAAGGATGTTTGTTTTAGTAAGATGTAGATTGTTGAAGGAAAAACTATTGGAAGAAAACTGATCTTGTCAATCAATGTCATAACTTCCCCCCTGGGTCAGTTTCTGTCCATTGTTCCTGCTTCCCTTTCCAGACCCTTTCCTGTATACTTTACCTGAGTTCTATTGGGGGCTCCTTGCTTCTCCCTTACAAAGACTAATGCTGAATTTAACTCTGGATCAATTGTGTATTCTCTCTCCAATTCTCTCTAGATAGTTGTGGAAAAGAGGCACCCTTATTGGACTTGCTTTCCTCCCTCAGAAACAGGGATAACAAAGCCTACTCTGACTAGGCTACCCCAATACCTGAAAATATCACAGGATAAAGGATATGAAAGATATATGCAAATATACATTTAAAAATATAAATTACTCTTATTGTTATTCTACTAAATAACTTCTAAGATGCCTCATTTGTGTGTATTGTTGCAGGGGAGATAATTGTAGAAAATGGGGTTCTGCATCTAATTCATCCCTTTCATGAAGGGGCCAGGGTTAGAGAGGAAGCAAGGAGCTTCTATTGAGTACAAAAAACTTGAGGCATAAATTCAAGGATAAATGATGGTATTGTTTTTGGGGCTTCTTGCCATCACCACAGATTACAAACTCTTTTTGATTTAGTACAAATGGTTTAATGAGCCACTATAGTCAAAAATATAACTTGGTTGCCATCCCCCCTTGGTAATAGGGTATGGGGGGCAATGACCTTGAATTATAGAAGGTCATTCCAGCCCTGAAGGTACTATTAAGTAGAAAAGGCTTCAAGTACAACTATAATAACCATAATATGATTGTCTGTATGTCATTTGAGGACCTACTTAGTTTACAGAGGCAGAATGGAATAATGGAGCAGAGTATTAGGTTTGGAGACAGGATGACCTGAAATAGAATTCTGCTTCAGATTCTTATCAGATATATGATGATGATTTAATCGTTTCACTTCTCTCAGCCTCAATTTCTTTATATGTAAAATGAATGTAAAAATATCATGTAACTCCCAGGGTTATTGTGAGGCTCCGTTAGATAACCAACTGTATGTAGATAAAATACTCTGCAAACCTCTAAGAGCCACATTAATATAAATTATTATTAAGCACAGAGAAGCTAATGACCATGGAATGAGCCATCAGGTGATGGTATAGCTATATCTAAATGTACAATGAGTATCTATATCTACATATATACATACACATACACACATGTATGTATAGTTGGCTGCTGTCCTTCATTCTTGAAGAGGACTAAAATGGCATTTCTGAAATGTATGTCTAGGTACAGTGTATTCATCTGTGGCTGATCAGACTAATAGAGTCTCAGAAAGCTCTTCCGTAGGCTGGGTATAAATAGTCCATACATATGTGTGTATGTGTATATATCAATAATCAACATACATATAGATGGCTATACTCATAACTTGGTCATATGCCTTGGTCATACACACATTACACACACACACACACACACACACACACACACACACACACACACACACACCTATGAATATAACTGAGCCCTAGCAATTTAAAAAATGGTGTACTGCTAATGGCTCTATTGTTCACAATTTTTCTTTTGCTCCAAGAATGTTTAGAGGAACATACAGAGACATGCCCAAACAGAGACAGACAGAGAGACAGAGGGATACAGAAACAAAGACAGAAAGAGATGTTATTGCTTTTCTGATGCCTTCTGCTGCCTAGTCCATATGTGTGTGTCTGCGGGTGGAGTAAGGAGGAAGTTGAAGGGCGGTACCCTCTGCATTCACTATAGTAACAGAAATGATTACTCCAGGGCTGGCCATCTGTAGAAATTGCATTAGTAACCACCTCCTCCCTTATTCAGACCTTGACAATGCAGTGTAAATGAGCCCAGGAATTAATGAATCACCCAAATTAATGAGTCACCCATGACATTCACAGCAGCCACGTAACAAGTAACAGGGTGACTTAAGCAGCAAATTCACCCCCTTCTCCAATGTTCTGACACCAAAAACAAAAACCAAAACAAAATCCACACTAAATCAGGAATGAAAATTGTACAGTGGAAAGAGGATTGGAAGCCAGAGGATTGATCAGAATTCCAATCTCACTGCTGAGGATTCTTACATTGGCAAGATACTTAACTTTTCTGGGCCTCAGTTTCCTCATATTAGGGATGAAACAATTAGAAGTAGATAATATTGGCTATTCCTTCTAGCTCTAGAACTATGTGTTTTTGTTGCCTGGGAATGAAGGGTAAGTAAAGAGTGAATATTAGGCATTGTAGGATAATAGATTTACTATTAGAGGCCATTAAGTCTAGTCCCCCAATTTTACAGCTGAGGAAAGGGAGGCATAGAGAAATTGTAAACTGACCAAGTTCATATGGCTAATGTGTTTAGGATGAAATTTGAATCCAAGTTTTCCCAAATCTTTTGTTCTATCCACTACTCCAACATGATTGTAAGAAAAGGAAGAGTCACTGCAAAATTCAGTGTCTGAGTAATGTTGGGATCTCAGATTGATATCCTGGACAGAAGACTCACATCCTTTTTGAATCACATATATCTGATCTATGGCAGTGCTAGCACAAAATCAACTCCTGAGCATTCTTGATCTCCAACTCCATAAAAATAGAGTAATATATTATTCTCCTAATGTCAGGGCCTTGAGTGGAAAGTTGAAGGAAGGATAACAGCACACTAAGCCATTAGACATTAAAATACATTAAGGACCTATAATTTCTTTCTTTGGAGAATCCCTTCAATATTACAGATCACAACCCTTCTCTACAGCACAAATGGCACAGTGGATGGTGTGTTGAGCCTGGAGTCAGGAAAAACTGAGCTAAGGTAAGCTCAGACACTTACCAACTCTGAGACCAAGGGCAAGTCACATAATCTTTATTTGGCTTTGTTTCCTCATCTATAAAATAAGGATCATAATATTATTTCTCAGGGTTGTTGTGAGTATAAAATGAAATAAAATTGGTAAAGTTCTTTGCAAACCTTGAAATATAAATATATATAAATATATATAAATATATATATATATATATATATATATACACAAACACATATATGTTACTATTAGCAGACATGCAGGTCATCACAGGGACCATATTATAATCTTTTTACAGCTTCTTAGGCTCTTCCATGGCTTTCAAGAAATCTCAGAATGGTCTCCAGTAATAAGGAGTCTTAAGTGGATCCATTAGCAACTCAAATTAGTTTGTCAGATTTTCCTTGTCAGCTAGCCAGAATGGAAAGAAGTAGGAGTTAAACTAAGAGTTCATAAAGACACCCAGGATTTTTTTTAATGTTGCCTCTGGGCTCCTCTGGGGCCCCTATTTTTGTTCTCTTGGGCCTGTCCAGCTTTTATAGTATTTCTTCCTTTCCTTGGGGTCAATCTCATCTTAAGCACATTAACCATTTGAACTTGATCATTTCATAATTTCTCTATGCCTCACTTTCCTCAGCTATAAAATTGAGGGATATGGAGCTAGACTCAATGGTTTCTAAGACTCCTTCTAATTGTAAATCTATGATCTCACACTCCTAATAATAGTTCTTCTTTTCCTACCCTTCATTTCCAGAGATTATTATTTTCTGCTATGGTTAACCTTGATAATTGATTTATCAAATAATCCTCAATGAAGCTTGTTAATGGAAGATGATCAACTAATGTTTTATCTCTTCTAGGTAACAAAGGAGTGGTTCTAATGATGAGGAGGACAGGTTACTGCCTTAGGCTACTATTCCTATTATCTATTAACAATATCATACTGAATGTACTGTTTTTAGTCAGGAGGCCTGAGTTTGTATCCTGTTTCCAGGATTTTCTACTTTCATGATTTTCTAGCTAACTCCCAATAATGTTGGAAAAATTCCTCCTAGACCTGTTTCCCCATCTGTAAAAGAGGATGTTGTGGCATAACATAATGAACAGAAAACCAACATGCAAGACAGGAAAACCTAAGTTCCAGTCTGGCCTTTGACACATTAATCAATCAATAATTTAGTAAGTGCTTACTATATGCATATTAGCACTGGCAAGTTGTTTAACCTCTCAGTGTCTCTGAAAATTTTCTAAGGCTATAAATTGTAGAATAATTGACCCATCTGCATTGGTACAGGGATTTTCTTCATAAGGGAGTTCCTTGATAAAAAAATGAAGTCAGGAATGTGGCTTAAAAAATGGGACTAATAAGACTTATACTACCTACCTCATATAATTGCCACGAGGAAGGGGAATGATAGAAATGTGAGTTAATGCCATCAGTTCCAAAATTTGGCTTTGGGCAGGTGCAGGTTGGATTCTTGGAGGATTTAGGAAAAGCCTTTCCTTTTGCATTTCACAGAGGACAATGACTCCATATTCTTCTGAGCATTGATGCCAGCATGTTTCTTTGGTTAGACCTGGAGAGTGTGAGATATGGCTTGGTAATGTCAGGAGAAGGTGCTCTCCAGAAACACTGTTCTATTTGTGGATAGGGTTCCCTACTTAGAGCTCAATATGTCCTCCCCTCCTCAAGAAGGAAATGCAAATGGTAGCCAAAGTATGCCAAAAAATGTAAAATTCTTAGAAGACAAGGACTAGGTTTTTAAAACTTGTGTTACATAGGATAGAATTTTGCATCATACCCAAGAACAAAGTAATTAATGCATTTGTGCTGTTATATAATGTTATTCTCTTTACTTATAGCTACACAGCCTCTCTGTATTTTAATAGATTGTTTTTGTGAATTTCTTTGACTGAAACAAATAATTTGTGTCTATCACTGGATTCCCAAGCTTCTAGTGGTGAATCTTTCTGCATTTGACTAGGTTCATCTTTGGAAGACCAAGTCATGTATACACAGGATAAAGGTAAAAGGTTGGAGCAAAATATATTATGCCTCAGCTGGAGTAAAAAATTCTGGAGTAGAGATCCTAATCTCAAACAAAGTAAAAGCAAAAATCAATCTCATTAAAAGAGATAAGGAAGGAAACTACATTTTTCTAAAGGATACCATTGGTAATAAAGCTATATCATTACTAAACATGTATGCTAGTGGTATAGTATCCAAATTCCTAGAGAAAAAGCTGAGTGAATTACAAGGAAACATGGACAGGAAAACTTTAATAATAGGAGACCTCAATCTCCCTCTCTCAGTACTAGATAAATCTAAAAACAAAATAAACAAGAAAGAAGTTAAGAGGGTGAATAAAATCTTAGGAAACTTACATATAATACACCTCTGGATAAAACTTAATGGGGAAACTCTAAATGCCTCCATGAATAAAATAGAGAAAGAGGAGATCAATGAATTGGGTATGTAACTAAAAAAAAGCTAGAAAGAGAACAAATTAAATACCAAATTAGAAATTCTGAAAATCAATGGAGAAATTAATAGAGAAATTAATAAAATTGAAAGCAAGAAAACAATTGATTTCATAAATAAAACTAAGAGTTGATTTTATGAAAAAACCCAATAAAATAGAAAGCATTTGATTAATCTGATTTTAAAAAAGAAAGAAGATAACCAAGTTACAAGTTTCAAAATAAAAAGAGTGAACTAACCACCAATGAGGAAGAAATTAAAGAGCTACTTTGCCAAACTGTTTGCCAATAAATTGGATAACTTGAGTGAAAGGAATGAATATTTACAAACTGCCCAGATTAAAAGAAGAGGAAATAAATTATTTAAACAACCCCATTTCAGAAAAAAAAAATTGATGAAACCATCAATACTCCCTAAGAAAGAGTCTCCAGATCCACATGGATTTACAAGTGAATTCTACCAAACATCTAAGGAACAATTAATTGCTATTCTACCTAGACTATTTTAAAAAATAGGAGAGAAAGGAGTTCTGCCAGACTCCTTTTATGACACCAACATGGTGCTGTTGTCTAAACTAGGAAGAACCGAAATAGACAAAGAAAATTGTAGACCAAACTCCCTAATGAATATTGATGCAACATTCTTTTTTTTTGCAAGTCAAATGGAGTTAAGTGGCTTGCCCAAGGCCACACAGTTAGGTAATTATTAAGTGTCTGAGGCCAGATTTGAACTCAGGTACTCCTGACTCCATGGCTAGTGCTCTGGTCACTGTGCCACCCAGCCACCCGATGCAAAATTCTTAAATAAAATTTTAGCAGTGAGACTCCAGCAAGTTATTATGAGGATAATGCACCATGATCAGGTTGGATTTATACCAGACACATAGGGATAGTTCAACATTAGGAAAACACTCAACATAATTAAACATATCAATAGCAAAACCAACAGAAATCATATGATTATCTCAATAAATGCTGAAAAAAGCTTTGATAAAAATACAAATCCATTCCTTTTAAAAACACTAGAAAGTTTAGGAATAGTTTAGGAATGAAAGTTTTCCTTAAAATAATAAATAGTATTTATCTAAAACCATCAATAAGTATTATATGTAATGGGAAAAAACTTGGAGCATTTCCAATAAAATCAGGGGTGAAACAAGGATGCCCATTATCACCATTACTTATCAACATAGTATTAGAAATACTAGAAGTAGAAATAAGAGAAGAAAAAGAAATTGAATTGGCAATGAGGAAGCAAAACTTTTATGTATATGTAATATATATATATTTTATTAAAGATATTATTTGAGTTTTACAATTTTTCCCTCAATCTTATCCCACCCCCAAGGAAAGCAATCTGTTAGTCTTTACTTTGTTTCAATGTTGTACATTGATGAGAGAGAACTCATATCCTTAAGGAAGAGACAAGTCTAAGAGATAACAAGATCAGACAATAAGATATCTGATTTTTTTTCTAAATTAAAGGGAATAGTCCTTGAACTTTGTTCAAACTCCATGGCTCTTTATCTGGATACAGATGGCACCCTCCATTGCAGACAGCCCAAAATTGTCCCCAATTGTTGCACTGATGGAATGAGCGAGTCCTTCAAGGTTGATCATCACCCCTATGTTGCTGTTAGGGTATATGGTGTTTTACTGGTTCTACTCATCTCACTCAGTATCAGTTCATGCAAATCCCTCCAGGCTTCCCTGAATTCCCATCCACCACAAACAGGGCTACTATGAATATTTTTGTACAAGTGATGTTTTTACCCTTTTTCATCATCTCAGAAAGCAAAACTTTTACTCTTTGCAGATGATATGATGGTATACCTAGAGACCCTGTGAAAATCATCCTGAAAATTCCTTGAAACAATTACAAATTTGGCAAAGTAGTAGGATATAAAATAATCTCAAAGAAATCATCAGCCTTTCTTTATATGGACAATAAAGCCCAGGAGCAAGAGATGGAAAGAGATATTCCATTTAAAATAACTATAGACAACATTAAATACTTGGGATTCTACTTCCCAAGACAAACCCAGAAACTTTGTGAGCACTATTATAAATAGCAGTCCTCATCCAAATAAAGTCAGATATAAATAATTGGAAAAATGTCAAATGCTCATGGTTAGGTTGAGCTAATATAATAAAAATGAGAATTCTACTCAAATTAAATTGTTTATTCAGTGCTTTACCAATCAAACTACCAAATATCTGAGTTAGAAAAAATGGTAACAAAATTCATCTAGAGCAACAAAAGGGCAAGAATAGCAAGGGAACTGATGAAAAAAAGGTAAAGAAAGGTGGCCTAAATCTACCAGATCTAAAACTACACCATAAAGCAGCAGTCATCAAAACTGCTGGTAGTGCTTAAGAAATAGAGTAATGGATCAGTAGATTAGGATAGGTTCAAATGAAACTGCAATAAATGACTACAGCAATCTACTACATGACAAACCCAAAGACATCAGCTTCTTGGATAAGAACTTACTATATGACAAAATTTGTTGGGAAAACTGTTGGGAAAAATTGTTGGACAAAAAACCAGGCATGATCCACATCTCACACCGTATTACCAAAATAAGGTCAAAATGGGTGCAGGATTTAGACATGAAGAGCGTTATACCATAGATAAATTAATAGATCAAAAATACTATGGAAAAGGGATAAATTTAAGACCAAACAACAATTAGAGCACATTATAAACTGCAAAATGAATGATTTTGACTATATTAAATTAAAAAGGTCTAGCACTAATGTTGCCAAAATTTAGAAGGAAAGCAGGGAGCTGGGAAACAATCTTCATAACCAGGAGTTCTGATAAAAGTCTCATTTCTAAAATATATAGAGACTTGAATTAAATTTCTAAGGTCACAAGTCATTCCCCAATTGATAAATGGTCAAAGGATATGAACACACAGTTTTCAAATGAAGAAATTAGAGCTATATATAAAATCGTATGAAAAAATGCTCCAAATCACTATTGATTAGAGAAATGCAAATTAAAACAACAATGAAGTATCATCTCATACTTACTAGATTAGCCAAGATGAGAAAAAAGGGAAGATGATCAATGTTGTACAGGTTGTGGAAGGATTGAGACATTGATGCATTGCTGGTGGAGTTGTGAATGGATCCAGCCATTCAGGAGAGCAATATGGAACTATGCCCAAAGAGCAAAAAAACAAAAACAACAACAACCGAAAAAAGCTGTTCATACCTTTAACCCAGCAATTCCAAATTCTAGGTCTATATCCAGAAGAAATTATAAAAAAGGGGAAAGTCCTACATGTTCCAAAATATTCATAGCAGTTCTTTTTTATAGTAGTAGCAAAGAATTGGAAATTGAAGAGATGCCCATCAATTGGGGAATGCTAAACAAGTTATGATACATGAATACTATGGAATACTATTGTTGTATAAGAAACCATAAATGGTAGGACTCTAGAGAAGCATAGAATGACTAATGGGATCTGAGTGAAGGGAGCAGAACCAAGAGAACAATGTACACATCAAAAACAACATTATGAGATGAGCAACCTTGATGGAAGCAGCTCCAGAGAGCTAGGACACTGTATTTGACTAGTTATGGATTATATTATCCCCATCTAAAGGAAGAAAAACAAAACAAAACACAGAGAAAAGAAAACAACTCTTTTGAATTGGATGAACACTTTATAGAATCATCTCTTATGTATTTCTTTCCCTTCATCCTAATTCCTCATGCTTAAAGTTACTAATTTTTAAACATTTATCAAAATATTTATGTAAAATGCTAACCTGACTGTTCCCTGCTGAGGGGAGTGGGGTGGGAAGTGTGGGTGGAAGGAAGTTTTGTAACTTGGAAATATGCATGTGCGTATGGATGAAAATAAATAAATATTTTTTTTTTTAAAAAAAAGAAGGCCAGGTCATACCATGCTAGGATCATCTTCAAAGACTTTCTAGCTAGGTGGGACCTACAAGGCTTAAGATTTACTTGTGCAAAATTCAGGAGTCTATGATTACTTCCTCATTACCTTATCGCTGTGCAAAAAAAAAAGCACAATCATATTGAATTGGTAGCTCTCTAAAACTACCATTCTTTTTGTTTTGTTTTTTTTTTGTAAAAGGAAGGGATTGGCCTAGAAGACCTCCACTTTCCCTTTCAGCTCTATTACTACTGAGTTCAACTTTGTAGCATTAAGATTTAGAAACTATCTATCGGAAAGATACTTTTTTCTTAACGTGATGCTACCATTGATGGCTCTATTTTTTGGCAATATTTCTTTTGCTTCCCTCCAAGAATTTTAAGGGGAACATACTCCATGGGAAGTTGTAGCCTTGTATGTATAAACAGTTGGTGATGTTCTGAAAAATATTACTCTCTTAATTTTTTTTTTAATTTTGCCTAAATTTTGTTGATTTCTTTTGGTTTTATATAAGGATAGAAGTACTACAATTACTACCACTACTACTACTACTATTACATACTTTCTATGTCCAGACATTGTTTAGAACTTTACAGATATTATCTCATTTGATCCTCACAACAACCTTGATAATTTGGTCTATTATTATATCTATTTTATAATTGAGAAAACTGAGGCAGAGAGACTTTAAGTGACTTGCCAATGACCATGGAGCTAGTAACTGAGTTCAGATTTGGACTTAGGTCTGAGTCCAAACCCAGCACTCTAGCCATTGTGCTACCTAGCTGCCCCTAAATATTCCCTTCTGAATATATCCCTCTCCTTTCCCTTAGCTAAGTCTATTCTTTATAATATAAGAACTTTAAGAAGAAAGAGGAAAATAAATACAATCCTATAAAGTCAATTATTCTATCAACTCTGTCAGACAATTTTGTGGCATTCCTAGTCTATAGTTTCCTATAGTTCCGTTTCTCTACAGAGAAAGGAAGGATAATCCTTTTCTAAACTCTTAATTGGGGACTAGCAGTTTTATTGTTACTGTTGTCATTGCTTTTATTTACTTTACTTCAGTCATCATGTATAATGCCTATCTGGTTCTCTTCTTCATTCTGCATTGACTTCTATGAATTTTCAGTGCTTTTATGAATTTATCCTGTTCTTCCTTTTTTTAAAAACAATAATATTTTATTATATTCATGTACCACAATTTGTTTAGCCATCCCCTAATTGATGGGTACCTACTTTGTTTCCATACTGTTTTTCTATGAAAAGCGGGCTGCTGTGAATATTTTATTGTTCTTGGGACCTTTTTTTGTGTCTTTAACCTCCTTGGAGTATATACTTAACAGTGTTATCATTGTTTTAAAATGATATTTAGTCACAGCATAATTCCAAATTGCTTTCCAGAATAGTTAGATCAATTCATAGTTTCACCAGCAGTGTAGCAGAGTCCTCCCGATACTGAACCATGGAATTATTTTTAGTAAATGTTACTGGTGTCTTTTGTTTTCACATCACTTACATTTCTCAATGTATCCTTTTCTCATCCCCTTTCAAAAAGCCATTGTTTATAGCAAAAAATGAAAAAGCAATGACAAATAGTTTAAAAGCCTTAACCAATACATTGGAAAAATCTGATTTTTTTTTTGGTAACATTCTGTATCAATAGTCTACCATATCTGCAAAAAAAGGTAGGAAAGTGTCTTCTTAAAAGTCATAGAATTTTAAAGTGAAAAATATATCAGAATTTACTTAGCCCAAAACACTTATTTTAAAATTAAAGAAATTGTAACCCAGACAGAGATGAATTGAGCAAGGTCACTCCATGAATCAGCAAAACAATAGAAACTAGGACTCTATTTGGGGGATTAGTGAGAACTTGCTACACAGGATGGAACAAACATAAGAGGGCTCAGCATTTTTTTAGTTGTTGTTATGAAGGTAGACAAAATGATATGTGCTTCATCTCTCTAAAAATTTGGAAAGCAATGAAAACACTACACTGTCTTTCCTTCTCTCAGCATGGAAATACCAACACAAACATTTAGATGTCATTATAAGTCAACAATATCCCTATCCCTTACTAACTGGTCTGCTCCAGGACAAGATGTGACTGCTTTCCTTGCCCCCATTCTGGTTCATTCTGGCCCCACTGAGGGAGATCTCTGTAACCTCTGTCAACCAACTCTGCTGCAAAGCCCAAAACATCAATATACAGAAAAGCATAGGAGCTTCCTGGTCACATATACCTGAAAAGGCTCCCACTTTAAGATCTAAACCTCCATGTCTTTGAGGATCACATTGGTTGAAAGGGTGAAAAGGAAGCTGGTCCAACCCATTCTTAGGTTTGGAAGTTGTTTTACTTAAACCAAATTGATTTAAGCATAGGTGCAGTTTTGGGGGGGTGATAACCTTTTAGAGGGAAGCTTTTTATGAAATTCAAGAATAGTAAGTAAAATTGTCAGTATATACTTTTTTGCATAAGTCATTGTTCTGTATTTCTTTGAAATCACATATATAGTGAAGAGGCTGTATGATGTAGTGAATAGAGTTTCAGGAGGATCTTAGTTCAAGCCCCACTTATGTCATATATTGACTCTATGACACTGGAGTCAGTCACTTAACCCTCTCAGTGCCTTTGTCTATTCTTTAGAAATTATAGGGAAGGTGCCAGCTGTTTCATTGGTAGAGAGAGTTTTCTTGCCTGGGAGTTTTCTACACAAGATAAATCATGAGTTTTGATACTATCCCTATCCTAGGCAAGAATATTATTCTTGCGGTTATATCATGTACACAGGATCAGAACTCACAGATGACTTATCCACTCATCTGACTATGCCTTAATCTGTAGTATAAACCCTGTACTATATCTAATATTCTCCCTTGTCCTTAGTCTCTCCTTTTCTGGCAGGTATGATATATTTAGGCATCATGAAATATTTTCAGGAAAATACATTTCCATGTAAAATTCATTATTCTTTCCAAAGTTACCTTTTAACATTATTTTAAAATTTGGTAGTTTGCATGAATAAGCCATGCCCTCAGTTTTGTCCCTTCCCCAATTACACTTGAGTTTGTTTACCACTATATCATTTCAGGCTCCTAAGAAGAAGAGAAATCAGATTAATTAAGAAAGAGCCATAAAAAAACACCCATTGAATGGAGAATGACTATAGTATTAACAGATGTAATTACTACCCATACCCACTAGCTATATTTCAAGGATAAAAATCTTGTCTCCTTCAGTTTTTTTCTCCAAAATAGATATAGACCATTACCATTAATGACCGACTTTCTATGCAGTGTAATTTTACATATAAAGATGCCATTTTGAATTAGAAGAAAAAAGCTCTTCTCCAGTGGCAATGATTTGTGGGCTCCATGTACACCCTCTCTGTTCTCTTAGACCCTGGGGGGAATTCAGCAGAAAAGAAAAACCTCTTTCATGCATCCCCTTCTCTGACTCTCACCCCCACTTGTCAGTTGGTCTTCTCCCATTGTTAAGAAACAAAGGATATTCATCACATATTGGACAAAGTCCTCCTCTGGGCTACACCAAGCAGGCTCCTGCTGTCTTCAATAAGAGCCACATGTGAAAAGCTGAGCCAGGATTCTGGCTGCTATATTCAAGTAACCACCCTGCCCTGCCGAAAATCCCACATGAAGAACTAGCATGTTCTGAGTGTGGGGATCCCCAAATACCTTTTAAAGCCAACCAAAATTCATCTGGTCAGAGCTGTACATATGTTAGCTATGATTTCTTCCCTTTCTTTGAAACTTCCATCCATGGAAGGAAGCAAAAGACTATGGGAACCACAGTTTAGAACTCCTGCTTTAGGTGTAGAGCATAGTAGGAAAGCATACCCTACCAGTTTTCCAGTTTCCCATCCTACCTCCAGTTCCTACTGAGTAGGATGGAGAGAAGGAGGTGAAGGAAGGAAGAAAAGAAGGAATGGAGGAAAGGAAAAAGAGGAGGGGAGAAAGGAAATGGAAGGAAATTCCAAATACTTGGGCTTCATAAAGAAAAAGTTGTGTAGTGGAACGAATGTATTGGAATTTGGAAGATCTAGGTTCAAGTTCTGGTTCTGTTAACTGGGAAGCCTCAGGGCACTTCTGATAAACTAGAGTCAGAGTTTGCTAAGTTCAAATGATGTTTAGTCCCAGCATGTCCTCAGGCAGATCATAATTTCTTTTGGCCCCAAGTTTACCATATATAAAATGAGAGAGTTGTATAAACTGGTTTCTTGACTTCCCTTTCAGCTCCAGATATATAATCTATGATTTTTCTGAAACTTAGGTTCCTCTTACCTTTAAAAAAGGAAACAATGAAAAAAATCAAAACATAAGTTAAAAACCAAAATTAAAAAGTAAACAATAATACTTGCACTACCTAGCTAAAGAGTTTGTATCAAAGGACAAAATGCATGTAAACTCCTTTGTAAATTGTAAAGTCACCTATCTGTCTCTATTATTATCATCTGTGCTAAGGGGAAGCATTGCCCCAAGCCCTTTACTCCTTTACCCCTGACTAATTCTCTGGTTCTAGAGACTGAATTTTGTTTCTGCTTTGCCCCTATTTCTGTGGTGTCTTTGTTTCCATAGTAACATATGTTTCTAAGAACAAAGAGACCCTCAATAGAGGAAAGTGCTGAAAAGGGTTACAAAACAGAGAAACTGTTTTCAGTGAGATTGAACAAACTAAGATATAGTTTATCTCTGGTTCTCTCTCAGCCCCCTTTTGTTGCTTTTGTTCTTCATTTTGACATCTCATGAGAGGCATCATGGCTTATTGGGAAGAAGACTAACTTTATAGTTGGAGAAAGTGAGGTTAGATCCTACCTCTGTCATTTGCTACCTATGTGACCTTGGACAAAGTCTTGGACTTCTCTAGGTTTCAGTTTCCCCATCTTTAAAATGAGATTAATAGCATCTGACATACCTCACAGGGCTATTGTGAGATTTTTAAATCACTTTGCAAAACTTAATGTCAGCTATGAGTAGTGCTTCCCAAATCAGAGCTACTGGACAAAGTTAAGGCTTGTTTGTATCCCAGAAGGCTTAGGTGATTCCATGCTATACCAGGAGAATACTTAAGGTACAAGAAATTCCTGCTATCTTTCTGATCCTGCAAGGAAGATACTTGAAAGAAAAATACCATTTTAGTTTAGATATGCTCCAAAGCCAACATAAGTCAATTCTACATACTATCAGGAAATTGTTTCTGCCCCCACTTCTCCTGTGCACCCATTTGTCAGTATTGACAGCAACCCCTCACTCCTCCCCTTTTTTTTCATAAGGTGAGAGATCCAGAAACAAAAGGGACTTCAACCAAACTTCCTTATTTTATAAATAGGGAAAATGAACTTCAGGGAGATTAGGAGATTCATCCACTGCTAACCATATAATAACCATTAAATCTGAAATTTGAATTCAGATACTCAGATTCCAGTTCTTTCTCTGTAATGGTTATTTTGCCATGGAATTTTTAAACCATTAAACCATTAAAGCTGAAAAATTTCCAAAGAGAGCAGCTAAGTGCTGAAGTGGATGTCAGGAAGACTCATCTCCTTCAGTTAAAATCCAGTTTTGATACTTTCCACCTGTGTGACTCTGGACAAGTCACTTAATCCTGTTTACCTCAGTTTCCTCATCTGTAAAATGAGCCAGAGAAGAAAATGACAAATTATTCCAGGAACTTTGCTAAGAAAACCTCCAATGGGATCATGAACAGTGGAAATGATTGAATAGGGAAAACAAAAATGTGATCGCTTGCCTTCAGAATTAATGACTTTATTAGTATTGTAAGCAGTAATTAAAGCAGTGGATGGAGTTTGGCTTAGAGTTAGGAAGTTGTTGTTATTCATTTATTTCAGTTGCATCTGACCCTTCTTGATCAAATTTGGAGTTTTCTTAGCAAATTTATTGGCGTAGTTTACCATTTCCTTCTCTATCTCATTATACAGAAGAAACCAGAGCAAATAGAATTAAGTGACTTGTCCAGGGTCACATAGTTTAGTTAGTGTCTGAGACCAGATTTGAATTCAGATATTCCTCTCTTGGTCTGCACTTTATTCATTTCCTCCTGTAAAAGTTATTTCATCTCTTACTTCATTCAAGTAATTCTCTAGGACAACTTACAGAATAGTTGCCATTCTGAACTTACAGAAGGAGTTGCCTTACCAAGAAATCTTTCCCTTGAAATCATAGACCTAGAAAAATATTTATGTCAAATAAATGGATATAAATCTAAAACACTGAATCACATATAATTTTATATATAATGTGCCAATTAATGAGTTTTTCCCCTGGGATGGCCAGTTATTTAGGTACAATGTAGTTCATTTCTGTAGCAAGAGTCAATTGAGTCTTCCATACAAATGGAATTAGTTGTTCATATAGATACAGATTATAATGTTATCCACTTTCTTTCCTAAATCTTGAGGAAAAAGACATTTTTTACAAACAAAATTATATTCATGCAAGCACTTTATTTAATCACATAAACTATGTAATAAGATGTATTTGTGTATAATTTGACAAAACCCAGTATAATAATGAAAAGCCAAATATAATCCACTTTGTCATGTGTTTGGTGGCTATATCCCCTAGCAAATGGAAGAATCATCTTGGACACTTTTTCTTAGTTCCTTGGTCCTATAGATTCTTCTTCCAAGCAATCTCTGAATTAATCCTTTCCTGTCTATTCTCATTGCCACTAACCTCATTCATCCCCTCCTGTCTGGATTATTACAACAACCCTTCTGGCTATCTTCTTGACTCTAGTTGAACCCTAGATTTATATATCCAGTCCAAACTTTTCTTCTGACCTCTAGCCTCCCATCTTCAATTGTCTGAGACATCTTGAACTAAATGTCTCATACACTTCTTCAATTTTGCATCTCCAAAACTGAACTCATCATTTTCCCTCCCAACTCCATCTCTTTTTAACTTTCTTTTATGGTAGAGTGTAGGACCATCCTTACAGGCACCCAGGCTCACAAATTAGGCATCATCCTTAATGCCTTACTTTCTCTCACCTCCCCAAATCCGATGACTTGCTTTCTAAAGTTTCTCCTCTGATATAACTACTTGGTTTCTGAGCCTCATCATGTCATATTTAGACTGCTACAATAGCTTGTTAGTTGGTGTTTCTGCCTCAAATCTTTCTCTTTTCTAGCCCATTCTCTACCAGCTATCAAACTGATCTTCCTAAAACTATAAATCTAACCTGGTCAATTCAGTCAACTTCAGTAACTTCATATAACCTCCAAGATCATATCTAAAATCCTCAGTTTGCCTTTTGAGGCTTGCCAAACTTGGTGCTTTTTATCATTCCAAGTCTTCTTATGCCTTATTACCCCATCTCCCCAACCCAGAGACCCTAGTGCCATTGCCATTCCTTATGCATAACACTCAACTCCTGACTCCTAGCCTTTTCATTGACTATCACTCATCCTTGGAATATTCTCTGTCTTCATGATTGATACTTGGCTTCCCTAGCTTCCTTCAAGTCTCAACTGATGCCCCATCTTCTACAAGACTTTTTAAGTTCTCCTAAACCATAGTGCCTCCTCTGTGCTGACTATCTCCAAATATAAATATCTGTGTGTGTGTGTGTGTGTGTGTGTGTGTGTGTGTGTGTGTGTGTGTAGAGAGAGAGAAAAAACATATATGGAAACAACACGTATATATATATATATAGAGAGAGAGAGAGAGAGAGAGAAAGTATATATCATCATCGATCTGATCACTTCAGTTCTGAAATTCATCTCCTCATGCCTCTAGAGACTCTCCCTCCTCTGATTGGAGAGCATGGAGGTTGGACATTGAATTGGAAATGCCTTCTGCTATTTATTAGTAACTAATAGAATAAGGAAAGGTGAGGTAATGCAGTGGATATAGCACCAGTCCTGGAATCAGAAGGACCTGAGTTCGAGTCTAACTTAAGACACTTACTAGCTGCCCCTGAGTAAGTCACTTAACTCTGATTACCTCAACTCCCCCCCCAACCAAAGAAACAAAGAAACAAATAAACCCAAAGACTGCTCACTCTTTCCCTGGCATGTATTCCAGTTCCTTCCTCTTTTAAGTCACTGATCAGATGTCATTTACTTCATGAAATCTTTTCTGAGTCTCAAACTAAAATTTCATTCTGCCTCCTAATATTTTCTTAGATGAGCATTCTTTGTGCAAGTCATATCTAGCTAATATCATTATTTGTGTGTATATCTTGTCCCTATATGACACTATAAGCTAGAAAATAAACTCCTTGAATCAAAGAATTATACCCCTTGTACCTTTTTATAGTTGCTTAATAAAAATTGGTTGAAGATACATACACACACACAAACAAAACATTTGAACATATATAAATTCTTCCTTACTTTATGCAGAATGTATGACCTGAGTATTCATTCTCAGTCAAATGATTTTAATTTCAATAATATTTTATATATATTTGGAGAACTAGCTCTGCCACTATTTGGTTACTTTGAAAAAATCAATTAATATCTATGCTGAATTTTGAGACAATTTACTTTGCTACTGACTTGCTATGTGACATTGTACTCTGAATTTCAGTTTCCAAAGCTGTAATAGGAGTACAGTGACCCTGTGAGAATCAAATGAGATTGCACATGTGAAATCACTGAAAAAGTATATGATGTTACTCCAATGTAAGATACTGTTCTATCATATAAATTTATCAGCATGTTTCTAATGAATTTGAACTTTGGTGATAAATTAACTTTTCCATTTATCATTTTCTATGCCTTTTAATTTTCTTTGGTTGTTATTCCATGGTTACCACTTTAATCATTATCATTATTGTTATTTTTCTATGAATGCAGAAGTGAACAAATGAAAGGATATCTGTTAATTTCTTTCATTATTTATTAAGTGCCCATCTCTTTATTAATATATATCAAGTCCTTTGCTAATTTCTGGAAAAACAAAGACAAAGACAGAGCCTGCCCTCAAGGAGTTACAGAGATGCTGAGTTATGACCACTGGGGCTGGAGATTGACATTCCCTTTCTATCTTAACATTTCTCACAGAGAGAATCAGGAAGACAAATTGGGGTTTTAAATCCTCATTTTAGCCCTGACTGATAGCAGAGTCTGCTACAATACTGTGCCTGTAGATAGCGCTTTAATACTTTTGATTTACTAGGTTTAACCATTGGCAATAGCAAGAAGACCAAGGAGACTCCCTCAAGTGAGTCCAGATTGTTTCATTAACTCTGTAAAATGTGTCTGGACCTCACAGTGATTCACCTGGTGCAAATGTAGGCACATCTATGCAGTGTATCATCCTCATTTAAGATGAGGCCTCAACACAGTGATGAAATCCATTTTGCTCCATCCCCCAGAGACACGACCAGTCCGCAAACAATTGCAATTCTGAAGTCGTTGGTGAGCTAATCTCTCATCACACACTTCCTTTACCACTTCTTTTTTTTTTTGGTTGGAATTGTTGGGAATACTTCAACAAATGCTTGAAATAAGAAAAGTTTTAACTGGAGAAGAGTGAGCAATTGTTGATGGGTAGAGTTTTTTTATGTTTCTGAAAATTGATGTAAGAATTGGAATTAGAAAGAGGGAAAAAAAGGTTCATGATACAGTCAACCAGCTGATGGTACACTGAATAAAATCCTAGAGTAATGATTTCCACTTGTTAATAAATAATTCTTACTTGAAGTTAGACAGATTTAAAAAAAGCACATACATACAAACCCCCAAAATATGAGGATCATTTTCATTCCTTTTGAATATATTCAACTCTAGTTCTGAACAAGACACCCTCTATTTAAAATTGTCTTCCCCTGGGTTCTATTACTGGAGGAGCCCCCTCCACAGAGATTGGGTCCAGTTCTGTTTATGCCATTATTGTGTATAATAGTCATTTGACACTTTAATCACATATTAACCTGTAAGTTTAGGAGAATATTCCCTACTGTACAATTCTTCTCCTGAGCTGCCACTACTAGGGTATGTGACTGCTCTCTGGAGCAGATGTTAATGGGTATGACAAAAAAGGGTTAAAGGATGGGACAAAAATCATCTTAGAAAATTGGATTCAGATGAAACTTTTCTATGGGAGTACAAGTTATGTCCTAGGGTGTCAGTGCTTGGTTGCAACACCAAACTGGCCTTCTTTCCCTTTCCCCTTTTCAAAATTATTCCCAAATAAGCTTTGGTGTTATCATTGCTAGAGAGGATTTACACATGATTTCAGGACTGGCCTTTGTTACAGCTGGATTAGAGGGTTACCTTCATTCTTTCAATAAATAATATTGTCTCCACTGTGCAGAACACTAGACTGGACACTGGGGGACTCTTAGATCTAGAGCTGAAAGTTACTTTCAAGGTCTTCTAAATCAAACTCTCCACTTTACAGTTGAGAAAACTGAGATCCAGGGAACTTAAATGACTTATACAAGTCCATACAATGAATAAAAAGCAGAACCAAGATTTGGACTTAGGTCTTCTAACTCCAAAGCCATCATCTATGTTATTATCATATTAGAGAAAATTTGACACAACCTACTTTTGCCAGAATTTATCCTTAGGATTGTAGTTCTGGTTTGAGTCTACCAGGGAGAATAATCAGTCCCTGGGGGCAAGAGACTTCATTTTACACATAAAAGAAACTAACATACAAAAAAGAATAATTTACCCAAGGTCACACTAACAGGAAGTGATTGAGATGGCAGTTGAATCCAAGTCTTTGGAAATTAAATCTTATATACTTTGCACTATCCATACTGCCTCCCACTTTAATAAGTAATTGCAAAGATCAATTGTTTCTTATTCCTTCATATTCATATTCATTTAATTAGGCCTATTGTGTACAGGATTGGTGGAAGACAGATGAGTGGTAACCCAGATAGCAAATAGAAAGATGCATTTTTAGGGAGGCTAAAAGATGATTTGAAGCCACTCCCCAAAAAGAACACTAATAAAAAAATCCCCAATGTACCATGTTTAATTCAAAATGACCTTAAGAATCCTCAACTCAGTCTAATTCTTATTAAAGGAAGAAACAGATCCTGGAGAGGGGAAGAGGTTTGAACAAAATCACAGAAAAAAGTTTATTCAGCTTTTACAGTGAATCAAAACTAAGGTAAAGAAAGTCAAATGTAATCCAATTCTCATAATCTCATAGTCCAGGTCCTAAGAAATGATCAATCTTGCATAGACCTTGAACTGACAAAGGAAGAGAAGCCCAGCATAGTGTCAGAGTAGAGACTAGAACCCACATCTTCTGATTCTTATAGCTGTATTTAACTGCTCTTTAAATCTTGGGTAAGTTTTCTGCTCTTGGGTAACTGAGTACCTTAAGAGAAAAGTCTTATCCTCTAATCCCAGTTGTGGCTCTGAATTCACTTAATCCTTTGGGCCTTAATTTCTTCTTTTATTATCTAGTATCTATCTATCTATCTATCTATCTATCTATCTATCTATCTATCTATCTATCTATCTATTTATCTATCTGTCTATCTTTCCATATATATTATATGTATATTTGCCTGTTTTACAAGATATTATGAAGAGCAAATGTGATACTGTAGGTCAAAGGGCTAGTAATCTGGAAAACACAATAAAACGTCAAGTTATGATGATACAACAAAAAGCACTGAACTGGCAGTTCTGACATTAGCCCATTACTACTTCTCTTACAGATAATGACCTTGGAACAATGTAGCCTGGTGGTGTGTCATGTTGCCTCACTGATACTGAAGGAGAGAAGTCAAGTAATGCCAAGCAAAGTCTGAGAGGAAAAGCCAAACTGACAGTTCATTAGACCATTGAGAGACAGGTTAGGATGTACCAAGTTGTCACATTCTGTTGCCAGATACCTGGTGCTTGCCTGGTGTTGATGATGAGCCATTATGCCTCACTAATACAGGAAAAAGCAAAATCAATTTAAGACCAGTAGACTCCCATAGCAACCAGAGTATCTCCAATAGTCCTGTTTCCTATCAATCAGACTATAGGATAGAATGATTCTGATAAAAGTGAGTGAGAAGTAAAGAGCTTACATAGTGTACCCTTCACTATAATAAACATAATTGTGCATCTTACACTAACAATCACTTGGTTGGTTGGTGTGGTCTTTTTTATACTGAAGGAGTAGTAGATGTAGTAGTTAAGAACAAGAATTTGGAGTCAGAGCATCAAAATTTGAATTCTACCTATAATTAATAATAATAATAATAATAATTTACATGTGCTTGGCACTGCAAAATATTTCTTTTGATCCTCGTAACAAAATAAGTCCTATTATTATCTCTATCTTTATAGATGAGGAAACTGATGGAGATAGAGGTTGTCTTGCTCAAAGTCTCAAAGCTAGTAAGCATCTGAAGTTACACCTGAATCCATGTCTTTCTGACTCAAAGTTTAAGACTTTATTCACTTCATTACCTAGCAGCCTTCTGCTTGGCAAAATTCCTTTTTATTTACTTATGTGGCCTTAGACAAATCACTTCCCTTCTCTATGAAATTAGGGGCTTGATTAGATGATATCTAAGGAACTTTCAAACTCTAGCAACTAGAATCCTATTAGTCCCTGATCCTAAGTCATGCAACCTTATTGGAGGTTCTATTTTGCCTCTATAGGATAGGAACAATGATACTTGTGCTGTGTGCCTCACAGAGTTGATCTGAGGATTTTATGAGATAACATATATGAAAGTGTTTTGAAACAACTGAGTGAATATGTGAATGTGCATTCAGGTGCAGAGGCACAAAGGAGTTACAACTCCTGTGTTTCCCCACCTTTAACTTCCCTCCTCCCATACCCAGACATTGGTGGGTCCTGTACTCACCTCTAGGAGAAAAATAAAAAAGAATAAAACAAGACAAAACTCTAGAACTCTCCAACCCTGAAATCCCATGTGAAATGGAGTCCAAGGAGAAAGCAAGCAAGAAAGTCCTCCAGCAAAAGTGGATTCTGTCAGAATGATTACAGACCTAGAGGCCAGATATTAATCGTTATTAACAACAACAATAATGATTATTGTTTCTATTCATAATAAATTAGTAATTAGTAGTGATCACAATGATAATCAGATCATACCTGCTTGTTTTGATTGCATAAGAGAAAATCGAGTCAGAGGACCTGGATTCAAATATCACCTCAGCCACCTGTGTAATCTTAACCAATTTAAGACAGATTCCCCATCTGTGCAATGAGAAGGTTGGATTAGATGAGCTCTGATGTTCCTTCCAGTTCCAAATCAAGATACTAGGATCTAATGAAGATTTTTCCCATAATTAATCAATTATACATAGATATAGATAAATATATGCAATCAAATATAAACATGCATATATATACACATAGATGTATACACACATATATAATTCATGCAAATATCCTATAAACATCAAGGCCCTATGGAATTGGATTCTGTTCAAAGATGAATAAGAGATAATAAGCTATTTGGTCCTTTCCTTTCCTGAAAACAAGTTAAATCTAGAAGAGCAGCATCAAATTGAAGATCTGAAAATTGCAAGGTTCCAGGCACCTGGGATGTCCACCTGAGCCTGCTATGGATTTTCCTTGCAGGAACAGGGAAATAGAACTCTTCACAATGAGAATATCATGATCAGAAGCCAGTTAGTTTTTCTCCCCCTTAAACAAGTTCTCTTGTATCTAGTCTAAGTTACATGACAAGATGGAAACTGTTTTCTTTTCTCCAGCCTGGTTCACTGCTCCCACCAGCACGTTTCTCTGATGACACATCCCATCTCATCTCATCTCATCTCATCTCATCTCATCTCATCTCATCTCATCTCATCTCATCTCATCTCCTCTCATATGATCACATATGGAGGTGAAATGGTGTAAATAAAGCCTCCTCTTGAACCTTGACAGAGCCAGAGGGTCCTTCTCTGCACTGTGGACTGCATCAGTAAGAGTCAGAGGAATAGACAACAGGGAGTAAATTGCTTTGGGTGAAAGAGCCCAGAGAATGCAAAGCCAGGGAGGGTATTGATGAAATGCCAAGGAGGCAGCTTTCCAGGGAGGTTTAAACTCCTTGGGTGGCTGATGTCACTTAGTTCTTGGCCTTGGGTCTTACAGTGTAAATGCTGACATCCCAGAGGAGTAGCACAGAACAAGTCTCATTGCAAAAGGAACTCTTACTCTCCTAAGCAGACAGGTCTGCCCTTGCCAATTTGCTCCCACTTTCCTTCTTGTTCATGGTTGTTCTTTGATTTATAACAGCTTAACATCCTTTTCCTGCTCAGAAGTGGAGTTTGAGCATAACTTGGTGAGGGGTTGCGGGGGTGGGGGAGTAGGTTAGCATCCCTCTCTTCCATGAATATAACAGTTCACCTCATATAAATAGTTACTTTTAATGTGACTTTAGGGTCATTCTTCATGGCACAATTGGTTGGTTGGGTCTTGTCCTTCTTTATCAAAGTAAACCGAAATGACATCACTATGTTTGAGACAAATTACACTGTGTTTGACTGTGGATGATCAGACCAAAATGAGCTTGGAATCCTCTACCATAGGATGGGCACAAATAGTCCACATGAACACCTGGGGTGGGTATTCTAAACTTGCTGTTGTCACATTTCCTTTGAACTGCTCCAATTCTGCCCTTCTCATAGAGTGCAGCCCCCTCACTGATGAAGGCATACCATGGCACTGGATTTAAACCCAGAGAATCTAATTTAATAACCATGTGACTTTGGACAAATCTCTCTAAATCTGCATGAATTAATGAAATGAATAAAAATAAATGAATGAGAAAGCATTTATTAAATTCCTACTATATGCTTGGCACTGTGCTAAATCCTAGGATTACAAACACAACAATTAGAATGCTCCTATCTTCAAGTAGTTTGCTCATGTTCTTTTTTAAAAAAAATATTTTGTTATTTAGTTAATTAAATATTTCTCAATTACATGGAAAAATCTTTTAACATTAATTTAAAATAATTTTGAATTCCAAATTTTCTCCCTCCCTTCCACCCCTTACCCACTCACTGCAAAAGCAAGCAATATGATATCAATTATATATGTAAAGTTATGCAAAACACACTTCCATGTCAGCCTTGTTAACTTACATTCTAATAAAGAGAAACAACAAAAATGAAAGAATGGAAGGCAAGGATAAAGTTTTGGTCTTGGGAATCACAGAAACAGGTCCATAAATCAGTCCACTTCAAAAACAATAAGAATTTGATTATTGTGCCTAAAGCAAAATATTTGATTATTGTGTCCCAAATGTGAGGGCTACTGGGACCAAAATGAAGAGGAGTGGTGGCACATGGCTGAGAGAGATGGTAATATAGCCAGGATGGATGGTTAGATGAGATGTGAAAGATAGTCTAATCAGTCTAGCATTTACTAGATATAGTGGCCTAAGCCCCTTATATACTCATTTGCTCACCAATCAAGATGGCTTAGGTCAAGGACAAGAATTCCAAGATTAAATAGATTAACTTCAGTGGGGGATAGTTCACACCATATCAGAATTCAGACTGCTGCAGGAAGAAGTATGACTTTCTTTTATTAATGTTATTTTACTTTTTATAATTACATGCAAAAGTAGTTTTCAACATTCTTCTTTTTGTAAGATTTTGAGTTCCACATTTTTCTACCTCCTCTTCCCTCCCCTCATCCCTATGATAGCAAGTAATCTGGTATAGATTATAGATGTACAATCATGTCTAATGTATTTTCATATTAGTCATGTGAAAAAAGATTCAGAATCAAAGGGGAAAAATCATGAGAAAGAAAAATACCATAAAACAAGTGCTAAAAAGTGAAAATAGCATGCTTTGATAATAGCATGATAATAGTATCTTTTAGAATTGTCCTTAATCACTGAACTGCTTGAGAAGAACTAAATTCATCATAGTTGATCTTCATACAATCTTTCTGTTAATGTAAAATATTTCTCTTGATTCTTTTCATTTCACTCAGTATCAGTTCATGCAAGTCTTTCCAGGCTTTTCTGAAAGTGTGCCTGCTCATAATTTCTTATAGAACAATAGTACTTTCAATTATCTTTGCATATCTCAATTTGTTCAGTCATTCCCTGATTGATGGGTAGCCCCTCAACTTTCAATTCTTTTCATACATGTGGGTCTTTCCCTCTTTTTTAATGATCTCTTTGGGATAAGTACCTAGTAGTGGTATTGCTATATCAAAGGTTAGGCATAGTTTTATTCGAAATTGCTCTCCAGAATGGTTGGATCAGTTCACATTTCTACCAACTGTATATTAATGTCCCCAGTTTTTCTGCAATTTCTCCAACATTGATTGTTTTCCTCTTTTTGTCAATTGGCCAATCTGAAAGATATGGGATGGTATCTTGAAGTTGTTTTAATTTGTATTTCTCTATTAAATAATGACTTAGAGCATTTTTCACATGACTACAGGTTTCATTTCAAGAAGCATTTCTTTTAGGGTCATGCTACAACTAATGTTGGCTAGGCAGAATCAACCAAACTTCAAATAAAAACATGGAAAGGAAATAAGAGCAATTCAATCCAATTCAACAAGCATGTATTAAATGCTTTTGATATGCCAGGTACTCAGACTTGAAGAGTCCCCACTCTCCAGATGTCTTAAATTCTTCTGAATATAGTGAAAACGTAGCCCTTGTAGCAGAGACATTGCTGAACTCCAGGAGGATCCTTACAAAAAGAAAATAGTTTATGCCAAAGGTCAGATCTTCCCTCTCCCTTCCCCCAAGACTATTTCTTCTTCAAAATTTATCTGTAGAATAAGGGGGTCTATGAGGAAGTATAGTGAATAGTGAATAGTTCTCTTCCTGATTACCACTTGGATTATACAGAGAAGGTTAAGAGCATCTAACTGACAGGTTTATCTATCTTTATGGCATGGCACTATTGGCACAACTAGATAATGGTAAATGTCCATTACCTAATTAATGAGAAAAGAAATCGTTCTTGAATGGGAAGGATTGTTAGAAACTCATCTAAGTCTGTAATTGGGAGGAATTGTAGCATTCAATAGCATGACAATGCCTCATGATTTTGAGAGAGAGATAGACAGAAATACTTGTTTAATTGTTTTAGTCATGTCTGACTCTTCATGACCCCATTTGGGGTTTTCTTGGCAAGGATACAAGAGTGGATTGCCAGTTCTTTCTCCAGTTCACTTTATAGATAAGGGAAACAGGCAGACAGGTTATGTGATTTGCCCAGGATCACACAGGTAGCAAGTGTCTGAGGCTAGATTTGAATTCAAAGAGATGTTTCTTCCTGACCCCAGACCTGTCATTCTATCCACTGTATCACCTAGCTGCCCCAGAGATAGATATATACCCCTCCACATGTGTATGTGTATGTCTAGATATACATAAATTTGATTGTCTATCTGTGTGGTTGTATGTGTGTGTGTGGGGGGAATAATTGACAACTGGACTTGAAACAAGGATGACAAGTTGAAATTTTACCTCAGACTGAATAAGTCAACTAATGCTCTAGACACATCTCTAAGAATATAAAGTTGCAGCGATATGGAAAGGATTGTAAGAAGATAGAAATGCTCATGCCTTGTTGATGGAGCTGTGGAATGGTGCAACCATTTTGGAAAGCAATTTGGAATCATGCAGATAAAATGACTAAAAATGTCCATACTTGATCCAGAGACTTCATTCCTTATTTTATATTATTGAACAGAAGAAAGTCCCCAAATATAGGTGTAACTCAGAGATATTGAAGGTTCAGTTCCAGACCTCTGCAATAGCAATATTGCAATAAAGTGAGTCACACAGTTTTTGCTTCCCAGTGTACATAAAAATTACATTCATATTGTACTGTAGTCTGTTAAGATTACAATAGTCTAAAAAGTCTATTTTTTCTAATGTCTAAAAAAAGATTTGTACGTATAGTAATTTATAAATCCTTTCTTGTTAAAAAATTATTAAGCATCATCTGATCCTCCAGAGATTCATAATCTTTTTGCTTGTAGTCTTGTTACAATGTCAATGGCTGCTGGCTGATCAGGATGGTGGTTGCTGAAGGTTGTAATGAATTAGGCAATTTCTTAAAATATGACAGCAATAAGTTTGCCACATCTACTGACTCTTCCTTTCATTTAATCACTTAGAGGCCATTGTGGGGGATTATTAATTGACCTAATTCAATATTGTTGTGTCTTAGGGAATAGGAAGATCTGAAGAGAAAAAGAGAGATGAAGGAACTAATTGATCAATGGAGCAGTCAGAACATACTTATTGATTGTTTGCTATCTTACATGGGCACTACACTAGTAACATCTAAGATCACTGATTGCAGATTACCATAACAGTTAAAATGATGATGAAAAATTTGAAATATTACCATAATAATATTAGTAATAGAAAGATATGAGACAGAGAGATGAACACAAGCAATTGAAAGATGATGTATATGGAATAGCACATTACCACAAACCTTCCATTTGTAAAAAATGTAATTCTTGTGAAGTACAATAAAATGAAGCACAACAAATAAAATGAAGTATATTCATAACCAAAATATTTCAAGCAGTATTTTTTGTAGCAAAGAATTGGAAGCAAAGTAGATGTCCTTTGGTTGGGGAATGGTTGAACAAATTGTGGTACACAAATGTAAGGGAATATATCATGGTGCTACAAGAAATTACAAATGTGATAAATAGAAAGAAACAGAAAGTTTTATGCAATCTGAAAGAATGAAGTAGAGTTAACAATAAACACAATGATGACAACATTATAAATATTGTAAATGGGAAACATTGTAAATGGAAAAAAACAATCAAAAGTAGATGCTGCAAAATTACAAAGATCAAGAATGGTCACAAAGAAGAGAAATGAGAAGACAACCTTCTACCCCACTTCTTTGCAGAGGTAATGGATTATTGGATGTTGCACATTACATATATTTTCATTTTTTCCAACATTTGATCAATTTTTTTTGATCTATACCTCCTTTTTCTCTTTTTTTTAAAAAAAGATGTCACATGGGGATGACTCTGAAATGGGAGAAGGGGAAGGGTAGAAGAAATTCTGATGATGTAAAAATAAAGATTCCAATAAAATGTATTTGAAAAATAAAGTTTCAGTGAAGGTGCCAACTTATTTCTGTAGAGTTTCCTTACTTGAGAGTTTCTTAGGCCAAATGAACTTGTAGTTCCAGGCCCCATATATCCATATAAATGTTAAGCAACAAAAATCTATTCTGCTCCTCTTGAATTCTATGATTGGATTAAGGTCTAAGAAAATAGAGACTAAAGAGAAACAGCTTCTCCTTATATGGGTAGATCAGGAAAAGCCTTGTGTGGAACAGGCTGTTCTTGAAGGAACCTAAAATATCTAAGAAGAAAAGATGAGGAGGAACTAAATCCTAACATGGGAACTGAGAAATGAAAAAGAGTACTGTATTTGAGGTTTAATTTGGCTAGACCACAGGGATGTAAAAAGTTTGGAGAAATATATTGTAAACTTGAAAAAGAGCATTAAATACCAAAGAGAGGAGTTTGGACTTTACAAGTCAAAGAAAACCACTAGAACTTATCAAGGAAAAGGAAGGCCCAAGCTTTAGGAAAATTACTCTGATAGCTCTTTAGAAATGGTTAAGACTTGAGGCCAGAACTTACTTCACAGGCTATTGTAATAGTGCAGGCCAAAGGTTTATGAGATAATGAGGGCCTGAACTTGGGTGGTGGAGTATGGGAGAAAGGAATAGATTTAAGAGAAACAGAGGTTTGATAAGATTTAGCAGCTGACTGATGAAGGAGGTGAGTAAGAGGGATTACTTGAAAATGACAATGAATTTGAGAGTCTGTGATTGGAAAGATAGCAGTGCCTTTCATAGGCACAAGGACATTGGGAAAGGGTAAGTTTTTTTTTAGGAAAGATAATGAGTTTTGTTTTGGTCAGATTGAGTTTTAGGTATGTACAGAACAACCAATTTAAAATGTCCAGCAGACATTGTGTATGTAGGCTTATGAGATAAACTAACTTTGGAAATATAGATCATAGGATCACAAATTTAGGACTGGAAGGGACCTTGGTAGTCATTGAGTCCAAATCTCATTTTACAGTGAGAAAATGGAGACTAGGAGAGTATAAATGATTTTCTCAGGGTCACACTCAAAGAATAAATAAGCTTCTGGAGTGGAATTTGAACCTAGGTCTTCTAGCTTTAAAGTTAAGTGCCCAATAAACTATTCAGTGATTCTTCCATAGGAATGTCACTTTCAGGGAGATGAAAATTAGTCACCTGAATTAAGTTGAAGTCAATAAGACTTTTTATGAGTGTGGTCTGGGCCATTTATTTCCTAGGTGTGAGGAATTTTCTGGTATGAAAAGTTCCTACATTGATGCAGAACAGTAGGCAGTCTATAACTTGTCATCTCAGTGGTTATCTGATGACACAGAGGTTAAGTGACTGGATCATAGTAATATGGCCTATATATATATATATACATATATATATATATATATATATTTATATATCAAACTCAGGAATCCTAGCCTTCCTTATTCTAAACTAAATCTGATATCACTCTGCCACATTACAGTTAGGATAAATACTTTTTTAACTCTTTTACCAATTGAGGAACTGAAGCCAGGGAAAAAGAACTAAGTTTACTTACAGTCTCATAGTCGTTTGATCTTCAAGCTCAGCATAGTACCATTTGCACATGATTTCTTGAGGTTTCCTATTCCCTCAACACATTCTTTTCTGATCATCATTGGATTTTTCAAAAAATACATTGAGTCAGAAACATATGGATTACATTTCCCTTGAAATACAAACATGATTTGAAAATTAAGGAAAATTGTGTTGGGTGAAAATGAAAACATTTTGCAAATCATTTGGGACATTCCCTTGTCTGAGCAATAGCTGAGATCCACCACCCTCATCCTAAAAATTAATCTTCTAAATCTCTCATTAGAATTTCTCCTTAATCACAATGAACTACCCAGCGACTTGGCACATCCAGTCAAAAATATTTTTTTCTTTAAAAGATTGCTTGAAAGACTCTGCCTAGGGCCCCCTCTCATCTTCTCAGCTCCCATAGATTCAACTATCATCACTATGCAGATGGTGGTCCCAAATCTACATGTTTCTCACTCCCAGAACTTTAGTCCTACTTCTCCAATTCCAGCATTTTATCTCCATCTGGACATTCTATAGAATTCCCAAACTCAGAATTTATATTTTCCCCATTCTTCTACTTAACTTTTCTATATATGTTCAGGACACCATCATTTTCCCACTTCTCTAAGTTTTCAACATAAATGTGACCTATCTTCTCAAATCCATTCAGTTATCAAGTGTTCTCAATTTCACATACCTAAAAGGTCTCATATACGTCCCTTTCTGTCCACTCATGCTACAATTCCTGAATCTAAGCTGTACTACTTTTCATCTAAACTGTTAGAAGTATCTCTTTACTGACTTTTTGATGTCCAGTCTCTTCTCTCTAAAATCCATTCTTTACACAATTGATTAACTGATATTTCTAAAGCACAGGTTTGCCCATGTTACTCTTCTGAAAAAGAGGTTTCCATAACTCCAATTATCATTACAAATGCTTTGTTACAAATTCTGATATTTAAAATTTTTCACATTTTTGCTCTGGACTGTCTTCCCAGGTTGATCCCATTTCTCATTTCAAATACTCAGAACACTTAGCCACACTGACCTACTTATAACATTCATTCTGTGTCATGCCCATCTTCTGAATCCATCTGCATAGACTGCCCTCTCTCTCTGGATTGTTTTTCCTCTTCACATACACATCTTGGAATCCTGTGATACTACCTCTTTCAACTCCTTTCTTGATTTTTCCAATTGTTGGTATGACTTTTAATGTTTTTCCTACATTTATTTATCTTTGAACCTGTTATATCCTCTTAATAGAGTATAAGTCTACTCATTGAGGGGAACAATCTCTGAGAAGGGCTCACCTAGTATGCCAAAAGCTACATCAATTATCAATCAATGATCAGTGACAAGTTGTTATTCTCTATCTACCATTTCTAAGCACTATATCTATCCTTTAGTAATGTCTAGAATAAACAGGATAGTGGGAGAGGCCAACAGAGAGGCAATGGAAATCTTGTGAAAAATAATTCCAAAGAGATGATCTCTGAGCATTTAATTCAAGGATCTCAAACAGTCTTGGAACATAGCCACTATTCTAGGCTCATCTCAAGTCCTGCCTTCTCCTTAAATTCTTCCCTGACCACTTTAGTCCATGTTGATACCTCCCTTCTCTGAACTCTTATAGCATTTGCTGACTATTACATTATTCAATGCTTGTCCTATTGTTGTCTCACATCATTCTATGTTTCATTTATCTTATTCTTATCTCACTAAAGTGTAAAGTTTTGTTAGCACAGTGACTATGTCTTATATTTCTTTATATTCCCCATAGCACTTAACCCAGAACTGGACAAATATTTATACATCAATGGAATGGTGATCTCATTGATGTGGGCACTTCCATTGTGTAAATTGCAACTCATCCAAGTCCACTTAGTTTATGTTTGTGCAATTAAAAATCTTCTAAAATGAAATGACCATGGAATTCTTTTAAAAATGCTTGGTGCCAATCCAGTAATGTTCATTACTTGTTGATTGATTTATTGAATTAAATAGCTATAGAAAGATGAATCTTCAAAAGGTGAATTGTGGTATACTAGATGTCTATATGTCTAGGCTATATTTAATTGGTCTGACACTAAAATTATATAGTTAAATAATATAATTCATTAAATTCTTCAAATGAGTAAAAACAATTTTATTTATATCTTTCTGCATTCATTTCTTTTAGCACAAAATTAGTTCCATTATATTTAATTATATTAAGAAATTATAAAGATAAATATAAAATATTGTGCTTTATGTGCATGATAATAAAATTAAACTTATAGACATTGACAATATCAATTTGATTATTTTTTCTTATTCACTCACTTTTCTCTCCCAGGAATTAAAGATGTGACTGCAAGTTGTGTAGATGAACCAACTAACATCTGATTTCTTTGCTTTCTCATCATCTTCAAGTTGTTTTCTTGTTGACAATAATTAGGAAAACAATTTTTTTCACTTAGTATAAAACTTTTTAAAGGCATTCCATGAGCATCTCAGTTTAAAAGATTTTCATTTAAGAGAATCAATTTATCCATTTTCCAATCCATAATATTTTTAAAGTAAAGATATAAAATAGGTAAATCTTAAAAGTTCATTGAAAGTTAAGTAATCTAAATTCTAAAGAGTGTAAATGACTTGTCCCAGAACATTCAGGTAACTAGGAGGAACAATCAGGTTTGCAAAATAAGCACTCTGTCTCCAAAACAGTATTCTACATATCATGTTTTCAAATATCAAGAAAGTTTTGCTAGATTTATACTTTTGTTCAGCAAAACATCTCTACAAATGACATGTCTCTTTTGATCCAGGTCAAACAATACATATAATTTTAAAATAAGTTGCATCATATCCTGAGACAAATCAAAGGGGGCTATAAAATCATTTTATTGAATTGTGAGGCATGGGCAAATCTGAAGTATATTACTTTGTTTTTGTGAGTAAATGCTAGGAATTCACTTTGTGTTTTCCAATTCATTTAAGAGTTACTCTGATTTGCCATTAGCATTTATACTGATCAAAAGAATGCATTAAGTATATCTTTAAATGCAATTATAATAATTAAAATAAGTACTAAATTTCACTTTAAAACATCTCTTCTGGTGGTTAGAAACTGATTGCAAACAGACAGGAGGAAGGGTGGTGCCTGGTGAACAGACATTAGAAGCAACCACTCCTGACCAGGTGTGTGTGAAGTTATCTCAATCTTACACATAAGAAATAAATTGAGAATTAAGCACACATAGGCTCCATCAAGTAAGGGTATAATTTACGTTGTCTATCCAGTCAAATGTTGCTATTTAAATTTTATAGGTGTTAAGTAAAGATTTTGATAGACATTTTTTAAGCTGGTAAAATATTGCCTTGAATCAGTGTTGATTCATAGATTAGTGGTTGGAAAACACTAATCTAGAGTTTTCCTGCCTGAATCATGATTTTGTTTGATCCTGCTTCCTCCATATTCAGTCTTTTGAAGACCTAAAACATAGACATTTTTTTTTCTTTTACTACAAGCTATGAGGTGTGACTACATTGCACGGTTTTCTAAAATAAGGTCTGTTTTTTCTTTCTGCCAAAAATATCAGGAATGAATGTAATTTTAAATAAATGGATTTTAAATGTTATGAAAAGTGAGTCCTTTTCACTAGAACAAAATGACCACTAACACTGACACTTTCCTTTTTCTTATAGGATGAATTTCCAAGAATGATGAAATCCAAGAACTGCAAGTTCAGCATGGGAAAAGAAGTTTAACAGAGAAGTGGACCTTGGAGAAAATGATATGATAGGGAAGAGTTTTTTCAGGACTGTGTTCAACTGGATTGACTAAGTTGATTCTACAAAAATTAATTAAATATACACTTAAATTAAATATAACTTCTCAAAAAAGTTGGACTAGCCATTCACACAGGAAAAACTAAATGGATGAAGGATGCCTATTGCCCAGCCTAGAGAATGAAGTTAGAAGGAAAGAAGGAAGTTGGAAGCTAAGAAGAATTTGGATAGAAAACCTTTAGAATTGATCCATCACACCTCACACCTCTCAGACTGGAATATGACCAGAAAGGAGAATGATCATTGTTGGAAGGGTTGTGGGAAATCTAGGACCCCAATACATTGTTGGTAGAGCTGTGAACTCATCCAACCTTTCTGGAGAGCAGTTTGGAACTACACCCAAAGGGCAACAAAAATGTACATACACTTACACTTTGATCCAGCAATACCACTACTGGGTCTATACCCTGAAGAGATGATTAAAAAAAAAAGTAAAAGCATCACTTGTACAAAAATATTCATAGCAGTCCTGTTTGTGGTGGCAAAGAATTGGAAATCAAGTAAATGTCCTTCAATTGAGGAATGGTTTAACAAACTGTGGTATATGTATGTCATGGAACACTATTGTTCTATTAGAAACCAGGAGGGATGGGAATTCAGGGAAACCTGGAGAGATTTGCATGAACTGATGCTGAGTGAGATGAGCAGAACCAGAAAAACATTGTACACCCTAACAGCAACATGGGGGCAATGATCAACCTTGATGGACTTGCTCATTCCATCAGTGCAACAATCAGGGACAATTTGGGACTGTCTGCAATGGAGAATACCATCTGTATCCAGAGAAAGATCTGTGGAATTTAACAAAGACCAAGGACTATTAACTTTAATTTAGGAAAAAAACCCGGATATCTTATTGTCTGATCTTGCTATCTCATACTTTATGTTTCTTCCTTAAGGATATGATTTCTCTCTCATCACATTCAATTTGGATTAGTGTATACTATGGAAAATTGCCTTCTGTGGGGGGTGGGGGAGGGAAGTAAGATTAATTGTAAAACTCAAAATAAATATAATATTTTAAAAAAAGAATTGGTCTATCAATATATGTGCCTTGGACAGACACTGTAGATGGACAATGAACAGCAAAGACAACTGAATAGGCGGAGGGGGAGACTGGATAACATTTGAGAAATCATATAGTACTTTTAATAACCCCAATGACCAGGGGTGGCTAGGTGGCTCAGTGAATAAAGCAGCGGCCTTGGAGTCAGGAGTACCTGGCTTCAAATTCATCCCCAGACACTTGATAATTACCTAGCTGTGTGGCCTTGGGCAAGCCACTTAACTCCATTGCCTTGAAAAATCTAAAAAAAAAAACAAAATAAAAAAATAAAATAACCCCAATGACTTTCTCTCTGATATTAAGGCTCAACTTTTCAACATCGATCTCCTTCCTCCTCTCAGTAGTCAATTTGATTTTCATAACATATATATTTGACCACATCATCCCTCTTCCCCATTCAGCAAATTTCAATGACTATTATTGTTAGGACCAAAGAAAACGTTTTCAATTTGACCTTTAAAGCCCTTTTTAAAAATAACCCTATCTACTTTTCCAGTCTTCTTATATATAATTCATTCCTTATATTCTACCATCCAATAGCCCTGGTCTCCTTGCTATTGCTCTCTAGTCTGGTCACTCTATCCCTGGTTGTCTCATCCCTGGAATGCTCTCCTTCCTTGTTTGACTGTCTTTTGGCTTCCTTTAAGAGTTCACCAAAGTCCCACTTTATGCAAGATATCTTTCCCAAGTCATCCTTAATCTTGCCTTCCCTCTGAGATTATGCACAATTTATTTTGCATATCTTATTTGTACCTAGTTGTTTGTATGTTATCTCCCCATTAGACTATGAGCTCCCTGAAGGAAGGGACTGTCTTTTACCTTTCTATGTATCCACAGTGATTTTCATAGTACCTAGCAAATAATAGGTGTTTAATAAATGCTAACTGATTGACTGGTGATGTATGACTGCAAGTCATAGAATAGTTTTCAAATATTATTTCATATGATGCTCACAAGTCTGAAAGACAGGTGTTATTATTCTCCCCATTTTACAGTTGAAGAAACTCAGACACTATGCCCAAAGAGCAATAATTCATACCCTTTGATCCAGCAATTCCAATTCTAGGTCTATATCCAGAAGGAATTATAAAAAAAGGGGAAAAGTCTAGATGTTCCAAAATATTCATAGCAACTCTTTTTGTAGTGGCAAAGAATTGGAAATTGACGGGATGCCCATCAATTGGGGAATGGCTAAAAAAAGTTATAGTACACAAATACTATGTAATACTATTGTTCTATAAGAAACCATAAATGGTCGGACTCTAGAGAAGCATGGAATGACTTACAGGATCTGATGCTGAGTGAAGGAAGTAGAACCAAGAGAACAATGTACACATTAACAACAACATTATGAGATGAACAACCTTGATGGAAGCAGCTCCTCTCAGCTGTCCAGAGCTTGGACAACTGTATTAACCTGGCTGTGGGCCATATTATCCCCATCCAGAGGAAGAAAAGAAAAACAAACTAAAATACACACACACACACACACACACACACACACACACACACACACACACACCCCAAAAGCCCTTCAGAATTTGATAAACCCTTTAGAAAAATTATCTCTTATGTATCTCTTTCCTTTAATCCTAATTCCTCATACCAGAAGTTACTAATCTGTAAACATTTTATCAAAATATATATGTATAATGCAAACCTGACTGTTCACCTCTGAGGGGAGGGAGGTGGGAAAGGAGGGTGGAAGTAAATTTTGTAAATTAAAAATATACATGTACATATGGATGAAAATAAACAAGTTTTAAAAAATCAAAAAAAAAGAAAGAAACAGAAAAAGAGTAAATGACTTGCCCAAGATCATACGTAGTTTAATAAGTATCTGAAACTGGATTTGAACTCATCTTTATGACTCAAGGTCTGGTGTTCTATCCATTGGACCACCTAACTATCAGCAAGTGACTGAGTCTACTTTACTTTGCATTACTATACTACTGTTAAACAGAGTCTAAACTAATTGGTCAGAACAAGAAACAGATTAACATGGACAGGAACAAATCAAAACTTGCCTAAAAGTCAATGATTTGACATTTGTATCATGAAAAGTGTTAACATTTGACTATATGTCATTTCAGGATTAGTTGTTGATTACTTAAGAGTTCAGTCTTGGCTGAAGACTTCATTTGCACACAGTACATCATTTGGTGTTCACAAGAATGGAGTGTATAATCCCACAAAGAAATTGTAAACATTAGAATTTTGAGCATCAGTTGTGATGTTTTGTTTTCTAGAATTCTCTGCTCTTTTTCAGAAAGGATAATTATAGTGTACTATATGCACTTGAGCTCTAGGGTTCAAAGCCCATTAACTTTTGGAGGTTAACTTAGTCTAGGAGAAACTTCAGGCCGTCACTTGATAGATATTTTCTCATATATTTTAAAATTTCTATTGTTGAATTTATGCAAAGAATAAAACATTGTATATAGTTAAGAATGTTCCCTCTTGTTAATGGTGATCTAGTTACATTGTGCTAAGGATGTGATATTTCAGTGAAGTATAGAATGTTCCAAAAATTTTAATTTAGTTTTAAGTTTAAAGCAGGCAGCATAAGAGGAAGGTGGGGTTTTGCCAGTCTGTGACAAACCTAATTCTGAATTAGCAAAAATATATCATCCATATCACCTCTATCTCTCTTTTTGCCTCTGTCTGTCTTTCTCTCATCTTTGTCTGCATCTCTCTCTCTCTCTCTCTGTGTCTCTCTCTGTGTCTCTCTTTCTGTCTCTCTGTCTCTGTCTCTGTCTCTGTCTCTGTCTCTGTCTCTGTCTCACTCATTCTCTTACCTGCTATCTGGCCGTTTCTGAGCTAGAAACTAGTGATATGAGAACAAAGAATGATGGGTAGCTACCCCAAAATATCTGGAACTTGGGAAAGAGAAAATATTACACTAAGATCCCCAGACTTCTCAGTCTGCCACTCAGTGAGATACAGTTACTATTTGCTAGGGTAACTGGGACTTCCTAGCATCTGATGCTTCCTGTTAAATAGAATCATATTAATGGCTATCAGTGCTGCCTGATAGTTAAATATAGTTGTCGTTTGAAGATCAGCATAGCTAATTTCAGAAAGACTCATAAATTATTTGTCCCTTTCACTCCCACCTCAGCTCTCCTCCCCTGACCTGCTTCAACCTCTTTAAAGAAAATGTGCCACACTCTAGATACTTCTACTCATGGTTCTATTCAGCAACACTGCTATATGAAGGACACCCACTCTGTATACTTCACTTATTTGCAACTCTATTCCCTCTCCAGACTGTTGTATCTCCTTGTCAGCAATCTTGCTCCCCTCAAGATCCTTTCCCCTCCACACCCCTAACACTATGTCCTATTTTCCAGCTTCCCTTTGTGCATTGTATACTATCTCCTTGAAAGTAGGGACTATAATGTTTATTTGTTTTTACATCCTTAGTAATTATCTAAATGAACAGTCCTATATATCACATCCTTAGTACAATGTAATTAGCCTAATACATAGTGCTTAATAAATGCTCCCCTCCAACCCCCTCTGACCCCAGTCATTCAGTGTCTATCTCTGTCTCTGTCTCACCTGCTACCTGGCAGATTCTGTGCTAGAAACTAATGAAAAGAGAACAAATAAAAAATTCTTCATTGATGGGAGCTTATTTTCAAATTTCTAGTTTGATGGCAGAGTAATAAGTTTTTTGACCATAACCAATATCAAAGACAATGTATCATATACTTGTTTAGTAATTCAGTTATGTCCAACTCATTATGATCCTGTGGATCATATTATTTTGAGAGTTTTCTTGGCAAAGATACCAGAATGGTTTACCAGTTCCTTCTCCAGTGATTTAAGACAAATAGAGGTTAAGTGATTTTTCCAGGGTCACACAGCTAGTGTGTGTCCGAGGCTGGATTTAAACTTGTTTTCCTGACTCCAGACCCAGAGATATATCCACTGGACTATCTAGATGCCTCATCAAGTTATAGAGTGCTTGTAACTTGTGTATGTTTGGGTACCCGCCTCAAGGAAATATCTGATCTTTGAAAAGTTGAAGTAAAAGTGCATTTGGTAATTAATTCCTTCTACAAGAATTTATTGAAAACCTAAACCTTTTGAGTAAATAGTATATTAAAATTGAT